>NC_047035.1:68975252-69030252 GCF_011762595.2 Tursiops truncatus | reverse complement strand
TACTTCTCAAAGAAATATATGTATTCAACCATAAATACATAAATATATGTATTCTAATCATAAATATAAAATATACATACAAATATACAAAGTAAATATATATACATGCATACATAAATACATAAATTTAACTAACCATAATTGTAACTTTCTTTCTAGATGATGACAGGTGTTAACAATTCTTGCCATTACCTACCATTTAGGTATTTCTTTCTTCTTCTTCTTTTTTTTTTTTTTGGTACTGCCTTACCGTCAGACAATTTTAATAACTGATGAATTAGTCATTAGATGGAATCTAGATATTTTGAGATTCTATTGTCTTCCGACATCTACATTTGTACATATGGGTCATATAAGTGTTGCAATTAATGCTGCACTTAATTGAAACACATCTTTTCAAATGTTTGTGAAATCTTGGAATCACTTGCTCCATATTTCCTAACGTATGATATTGCCAAATATTTGGATCTATTAGGATTAATAAATATGATTCACTTTATGATTGAAGGGGGGAGAAAGGTTCAAATATGCAGAGAAATTAAAGTAACATGGCTCCATAAATGTAGTTAATTTTGCTTCTTGACATTCTTAGAGTTGCCTTTGTTCTATTCAATGCTAATTTTTATTATACTGAGCTCGCAGAAATAGACATCTCAGAACCAGTGCTTAATGCATTTCATCCTTTTGACACTTTTAAGGGAAAATGTAGTTTTGAAACTATCTCCCACCTCCTCTTTTCCTAATCTTATTCACCCCACACTCCCTACCACATCCCCCAAATACGACCAAATATTGACTGACAGCTTGAAAGTTCTAATCGAATCATTCCCAGTCATATGTTTTCAATATGTTGGCTTAAAAAAAGATTAGGAGCCCAAATCTTTCATCTAATATCATTGCTCGATAGACAGACAGAATTTTAACTAGAGCAAATTCAAGTACAGCTTTCAGACCAGCCAAACCCAGGAGACAGGCAGGAGGTCTGCCCTTCCCCAGCCGTTCCTCTGTCTGCATTAGCCGTTCTTGCTTAGGCTCCATCGACCTGTCAGAGCCATCACAGTGATTGACTGCCCCGGCAGATGTGCTGCTATAACAGGTAACTTGATCATCCAGACCCATCTGTCTCTAAGTCCTCTTCAATTCACACTTTGAAAAATATTAGAGGTTGGGAGGGGTTGGATTCTTTGTTGTGATTTTTTTTTTTTTTAAAAAGTAGGCTAACTGTATTTCACAAAAGGTTATCCTCTAGTAAGTGAATGGAAATATATACTATTTGAGCTCTTTAGTGAGATGAGCTGCTTCCAGGGCATATTACTATCAATATTTTAAATGGGCCAATAAGAGCTGGGAGAACTTGAAAACCTGATTTCCAAAACACAACCTAAAGTTAAGGACCAATTTTAAAGAACAACCATGATAATAATAGAATGATGTTTCAAAGATAACAGTTTCCATGTGAGTGAGACAGATGGGCTGTTTGTGTGTAGAGAGAGAGGAAGGGAACCTCGTGCGATGGGAGCAGTCCTGTGTCTTCCCTTCAGTGCCCACAGCCTGGCAAGTGTTATGACATCATTAAGCTGAATTGCTGATTTCAGATGGGTCTGGAACAAGAATGGGCAGGGTTAACTCAAACTTCACGCTGAAATGTAGTTAACTAATTTATTAGTGTCACTGTTTCTGATAATTACCTTTCACCAAAATATTTTGCTGTGCTTGTGTGCAGAGGATTTCATTCTACAAGTCAACACCCTAAGTGTGGAGCTGTTCAGGATCTACCAACAGCTTCTATTAAGAGAGAATATAATGTTGGTGAGATCAGTGGCTAACACTTTTCTATTTCTCAGTAAAGTCTATTGCCTACTCACTATCCAGGGATGAATGTTGGCTGAGAATGACATGGTTCTACATCTCAGGGGAAGTAACATACTGAAGCAAGCAAAACAAGGTAAAATGAATGACAACTGACAAAAAAGCAAGTGAACTCAAATTTTTTTCAAACAAGAGGCATAAAAATATGCTAAGTATGCAATTATACTTGTAGAACCTGAAGAAATAAATGAACATGGAGAAAGATTTAGACAAAGTTATTCATTCTGTAACAGAACTCCTTTACAATTCTTTCATAGGCTAGCCCATGATCATGCAATGCACCTTTCAATTAGCGTATGCCAATATTCATACTACTTCTCCAGATCAAAATAAGCAAAATAAATAAATTCCAAAAAGTTCTCTTTCTTGGCTAAGGGATCTAGATTATGTTCTGGCCGTAGTTTGCCACTTTTATCTACTGGTCAAATCTCATCATTTGATTTAAGATTCTTCATGTAAACGAACATCCTTTTTTCCTTCAGATGAGAAATGGAAAATGTAATATTTTATTATTTTAAATTAACAATAACTATCCTTTCCAACTCTACCACCCCTTTTTTTTGGCCTGAGGAGGTTCAATTTTGCTAATGATATTGCTTAAAAGGCAGTGAGAGGCAAGCAGTTACTTGGTTTGAGCAAAGCTATTGCATGTTTCAAAGAGTTATTTACCACATAAAGCTTTGGCTGATTAATTCAGTTAACAGTCCTCCATGCCTCACTTCCAACCCAAAGTAAAAAAAAAAAAAAAATCATATATCTGAAACACAAATCTGTCCAAATTTTAGTATGAGCTGAGAATATGATGCCACAATTTTTAAAAAAATCAGCAGTGTCCTGACAAATTATATTTAAGAGCGTTTACCATTTTTTTAAAAAAAAGTTAAAATAAAGGGGGAATTGATCGCTATTTTCATAGTGTTTGTCATTGCATCCTGTGCAATTATTTGCTCTGAAGCCCTTTTAAGCGAAATGGTATTTCTAAGCCATAGAGATCTTCAGTACTTGTGTGCCATGGAATCAGATCTGTAAGTTTTCCCGATATGGAACAAGAGATTCTTTTTTAAACTCTTGCATTTTCATCTACTTCACATCATATAACTCACATTCTTAAAAAACGACTGAAGATTTTTCTTATTTCCATGTGGTTCCTGCTTTCTAAATTCTGTTGCTTGTTTTCTCCTTAGAGTTCTAAATGTTGCTTTAACATCTTTAGGTGTGATATAGATAGATTTAGAGTGATGTAGTTAGCAAGTCTCAAGCTGCAGCTTTTAAATACATTTGAAAACCTTCTTCTGAAGGAAAACAAGACACTCTTATGGGAAAGTTACACTTTATTTTGGAGGCATCTCTCTCGCAACTTTTCTTTCCAAAGATGCTGAATTTACTATGACTATTATTAACACATGTACGTAATTAATCCTCCATCACGCAAGCTTTCCATGTACAGTTGATCAAAGCTGGTTTATCCTTTGCAGAGCATAAACACCAAATTTTTCAAAGAGGGACCAAGGTCTATTTACCAATTAAATTCAGTTGAATGTTTGCTAAAGTGTCCCTTTACATGGGTTTATACCATATGATGTGTTGATCTTCCAGGGCACAATTTGCCTCTCTGTGTTCTACCCTGTAACTATAGTCCTGCATTCATCTCAATCCTGCCCTTGTAACATTTTTTGCAACTAATTATATCCATAGAAAGAGTTCAGTGTAAATATGGTTTTAGCAGTTTATAACAAGGAAAGTGGCTTCCACTTATTTTAAGTTCAAGTTCCGTATATTCAATTACTGTTAGCAAGCACTCCACCTACTGGCTTCCGTGATGCCAAGCAAGCAGACCATGATCTGAAGCAAACTGGCAGTTGAGTAAAAGATACTTACTTTCAACTCTGCCGATTTGCAAAGGATCTCAGCTTCCAGGTTGTCAGCTAGGATCAAACATGACTGACTTGCTGCTCACCAGGGTTAGGACAATTTTGGGTATTGTCTTGACCAAGTGAGAATCTAATTGTGAAAAGGAGTCTCATTATCAGTGTGGTGAATGAGGGTAGGATGGCTCGATGAGAAGTGAATTTTTATAACTATAACAAAGTGGAGTGGGGGAATCACGTTCCAGAGCCTCAAAATGTCTTTTATGCATATTTAGAGCAAATATCCATGCACACAAGCATAGGAAGAAAAAGTATTTTCATCCAAAAAAATTCTTAAAGAGAACAGGTTATTTAGTTTTAAAAATGAGTTAGGATTACAGACATCGCATATGGTATTTCTTATCCACCAATATGTCAATTTTTAAAATGTAATATTACAGTAGCAAGAGGAAAATCAGCACCTGAATAATTCCTTTAACCATTGTCCCCCACCTCCATGAACTTTTTTAGCTTAGTAGTCTTAGTAATGAATAATTATATGACAGAGACATTTCAGTATTAGGCATTATAGTGAAATCAAGAGAAATTGACCAGCTCTGTTCCACAGTGTCAACATAAGGTAAAAATCATAACCTTCTGCCTACCCCACCCACTAGTATCCATCTTGACATCTCTTTTTAAGGGCACCTTACTGTGTAATTATTGCCACTGTGCTCATATTATAGTGCGTTTGAATATGGCAATAAACAATATGGCAATTAATGTGAAATAATACAAGAGAAAATCAAGGCACACAGGCTAGATATAGAGGCAAAGCAGCAGGAATATTGAAACTAACCTTAATGGGCTGTTGACGTGGAAATGCTTTTCCTAATATTGTCTCAGGGTGTTATTGTGAGTGGAGCTAGAAAAAGGAAATGCTGAAGGGAGCATGTCTAACTATATGTAAGGTTTCTTGGGGTCAACTATACATTATCATCAATTTTCCATCTTCTCCAGGATTAGTAAAGAATTATCATATGCTTTAATAGCATGGGAAGGTCTCCTGACTCCAGAAACTCTTGTAGTTTGCAGCTAAACCAGGATACAATATGGCACTAAGTAACAGAACCTATTCTGGGTTGATGAATACTTGTGCACTGATACGGGAATAGCTTTATAACTGCTTTAGTATGAGCCCAGTAAACTGCATCACAGATGCATGAATTTCTCTTTTGGCTTTGCAAAGGAAGTGTTCACAGTTAAGGCGGAAAAAAAAAAAATCAGTTCCATTAAGCATTTACCCTGCAAAACAGAGATTGAGGAATCTTAGCACATGACGACACAACAAAATTTACCTGACCCTTCCAAGCTAAGGAAAACAAGACAGAAGGTCCTCTTGAGAGGCTGTATCATATATATGTTCTGAGGCTGTGCTGCCCATATGTTCAATAGGACTGTTGAATCTCAAAGTTATAATAATTTGCAACGAGGTGCCAGAACCAATTATTAAATATCATATGATCCAACAGAGATGAAGTAAAAATATACAGGGTCGATTTTACTGGCTTTGACGATTATAAGGCATTTAAAGTACTTTGAATTTACAGTATAACTTGAGGGTTGTATTAACGACTTCCTTATGCTAGAATTTTGTTCCCAGCCGAATATCATAAGCTAAATGCAGATGGCATACTTTTCCAAGGACAAAGGGAGTCTTGGCCTTATCCTTTCTTTCTGATTTGTATAGCAACTCAGGAAAAGGAGATATGCTATTATGATATCTTCCACTAATGTAAACCTTTATTCAAAAGCGCAAATGACAGCCAAAAGTACAATTCAAGTGAGAAAAAAGGTAGTGTGTGATAGTATCACAGAACGAGACAATCTCAGCCAAATTGTTGCCTATAGTGTAGAAAAAGGAGCCTCTTCGTTTTCAGTATAAAGTCATAATTTATGTACCATGACATCTCTAAAACATGAATGAGTGAATGTTTTAAATACTGGTTCTGATCTCAAAGCCAAGGTCATTTCTTTATCCCCAATTGCTGAGATTCTACCCTCGGTGAAATCAAGGAGATGTGAATTGGTGGCTTACCACCAGCAAAGCAAGACGTTCGGAAGACAAGGGTGCCTCTTAGGTTCTTTCTGCTATTATTTCGAAAGTACTAGTGAGGGTTTCAGTCAAGTCCTCAGAACCAAAACAAGATTGTTCTACCTTAGCAACTTGTCGATGGAACAAAACCATCTCTCTGAATGGGTTTTCTTGGGAATCAAATTCGAAAGGCAAAACTCCTGTAGTTTTGTGGGAAATAGAATGTATGCTCCAAGCTGAGCATAGTGTGTCTACTAAGTCCTCACTGTGATCACTTTGGGAGATTGAAAACTGTCTTCCCTTGGTCACTGGAGCACTGCGAGCTTAGGACCATGTTTGTCTATGTATGTTTACAGCACCTGTCAGTCGATACATGAGAAACAAGAAAAGTAATGTAAACTGATCCCTCCTTTTGCTGAATATTTAATGCAGTCCACCAGAAAGAAAAGAACAAACATTCTACTTTCCCAATGCTTGTCTTCCATGCCCTCTTCTAATATTCTCTGGGGAGAGGTGGGTTTCAATCTTGGTCAGAGCAAGTACCCATTTACTTCAGAATCCTCACTTTCTTGTCTCAGCTTCCTTCCTGTCTCCTAAAATGAAATTTATTTTATTTTAGCCACCTCTGAGCAGACTTGTGTGTATATATTTTCAGAGAAATTGGATTGTCCATATGGATTTTTAAATCAGTTTTCAGATCAAGTTCAGAAATATGTAAACTGTTGTGTTGTTGGACCAGTCAGGAGTAGAACATATCACTCAGATGAAGAGCACCCAATACTATAAAGTGATCTTTAAATGAGAAAACTAGAGTGTAAGTCAATTAAAGTGGCCAATAATGGGAAAACAAGTGCCCATTCCAAGAGCAATTGTAAGACATTTAACCCAAGGAAAGTTGCATTATACATTTTTATTAAATTGAGGCTATATTCACACTTATTGTGGTTTGAAATGTGAACCAATATTTTCTATCTTTGGTTTCCTTACTTTAAGATCTCTTAATGTGCATAAGATGTAATTCATAATATCATATGACTGTTTTAAATTTGCAAGTTACTGTCTCCAAAGTTATAATTTAATTTAAATCGATAATTGCCCATTAAATTACTGTGCTCTCTCATAAAACAGTATCTGACCTGAGATTAATGTAGCAAGACCCTGGGATTCCTAAAACTCTTGATTCTTTGTATTTTAACATTATTTACAACATAACACATCCAATTTTAAAAAGCACTTTGTCATTTAGCACAATATAAAGTATTAGCTTTAAAAGATGTATTCAATCCTATTTAAAGCTTAGACCCGCTGTTTTTCAATAATCTTTATAACAAGGGAAAAAGAAAAAATTAAGCTCCTAGTAACAACAACAACAATAAAATACTATTATGCCCACTCAAATTATTTCTGAAAGTCATGCAAAAATAATATTGGTAACTCTTAAAATAGTTTGTAGAAAATCTGCAAACGTGGATCTTAGGGGAGAGGAAAAAGAGAACTTCTGTAAATCTAAAAGTAATAATAGTATTGGTGAAAAAGATATTTATTTGCTTTCCAAATGGAAGTCTTCACATTGAGGAGGAAGATAATGCCACATACCAACAAGAAAAGAAAATTTTTTTTAAAAAAAGGAGAAAAACAAGGGAAAATATATTAAAACTCTTGGTGAATAATTGCACTTATGTGTTTGGGGAAATGATAAATTCTGAAGTGACAGCTTGAAAACTGCAACATGTCTACATGTTAATTTCCTAATATCTGATTGTATTCTAGTTTTGCTCTGGGACACTCTGAAGGGTCTGACTTCCTTTCTACCTATCAGTTTCGTTTCTGCTGGCAGGTAATCCCCCATGAATGAAAGATTTATACGTGTGAAAAGGGTTAGGATAAAACATTATGGAATGTCATGTAGTTCTGCTATTTCATGCCATCATGCTTTATTTATATTACTAATATTCAGTACTTACCCCATTATAGATACAATGCTAAGCACTTCAAGTATATTATCTCATTAAATTCTCTCAACAAAATTGCAAGATATTTTTCTGCCCTTTCTCACATGAGGTAGTTGAGACATAGGAAAACTAAATGAGTTGCTATTGGTTGTGGAACAAGCAATGGTATAGAGATTCTTAGACAAATATGTCTAATTCCCTAGTTCATGCTCAAAAGTCTACTCTGCTGCTTCTCATAAATTTCAGCCCTTGAGAATTAACCATGTAATGTTGACACTGGAAATGTCACATGTTAAATGCAGGCACATGGTTTACTTCCCAGCAATGGGAATGAAATCAAAATAGGACAACTTTTAAGCTTTGAGCATAAAATGAATTAGTAACAGTACAGCATATAACACATAAATGTTATTCAGAAGTGTTAGATATTGTTGTTGCTATTGTTAGTAAAGCCTTGCCAAAATGACAACTTAGTACGTGTAATGAAAAACAGCTCAAGAGGAAGATACAATGACCAAGAGGGGTAGGAAAAAATTTAATGATGCTACCCCAAGCAGTTCCCTTCATTTCATCTCCCACACTTTCATCTTTGAACTCAAGAGGACCACGTGATCACGTGACCTGATTCATCTGGATAGTTAGAAAGACAGAAAGCAGCACGTCATTTTTACTTCCACCAGTAGCACACTCACAGACAGGGAACTTGAAGCGTCATCTTTCCAATAAACCATTAAATTCAAGGACTACAGACAACAAGGATTTATAATTATCTAATTCTACTTCTCTCTCTTTGTGTCTCATCACTACCATTGAGAATGTGTGTGTTCATTTTAAATTACAACTGTGGCAAAAATGACTTAACTTTAATTAAAATAATGGCAGAAATGACTGATTCACTTGAGTAAAGCAGAAGTGAATGAATTGTTTTTGCATTTGGTAAAAGGGAAATTTGGATCCTGAGTTTACCAACTAATGTAGAAATAGAAAATTTTTTAAGAAATGATATTGGAAGGTCTGGTAAGCCATGAAGGAGATGAGATGACTGATAGTTCCAAATAACTTACACTTTTAAACTCTTTGATCTTTTTTGAACATAAATTTGTCTCCTTAGCTTTCAACACTTGGTCAGAAAAATTGAAGTCTCCCTAGGTTGTTTTCATTTTGGGGGTCTGAATTGATTCTGGTTATAGAAATGTTGTGGAAACTGGAATCTTGGTCTTCTTACTTCAACAGTAGGTTAGGCAAGTAGTTATGAAAACATGAATGTTAAGTAATGGAATGTTTCCAAGCAATGGAGAACAAATTGGTTTACTACTGCCTTGTAGTTGTTATCACATCCTAAGAATTATGGGTACTCTACTCCGTCATAGAAGAGTACAGAGACATTGAAGGAGACACTTTGTTATGCTGGGGCCCCTTGCAGATCTAAGTAACAGAGACTTCATTGGCCCTGTATTTGATTAAGAGCTTTCTATAATTTAGGTAAACAGGTATTTTTCAACATTATTTAACCCACAGTAGGATTTTAGCAAATAGAATTTAGATTTTCCAAATGATTATAATGATATTTTTGAAGTTTAAGACGTTTAGAAGAATGTTAGTCTAAGTGATATTGTCCCTAATTGAACTAAGTAAATATTTATGACCTGAAAAGTTTGACTTTCGAATTTCCAAAGTTCAAGCAAAACCATTTCTTTCTTTCTGTAAAAGACCAAATGAAGGCACATGCTATAATTACTGGAAAATCCAAAATGCCTAATATCCTTAATAACAATTATGTTATTTATGTCAGTGACAGAACGATATTAAACCAAGAATTTTGTTTTTGATAAAATTTAAACTAGATTGCCTTTTTAATCCAAAATTGAATATATTACTAAAATTTTTTTTCTGTCGTTCCCTTTCCTTGCCCCCCTCCCCGACAACAACAAAAAAAATACACCACAACATAACCAGAGATGGCTTTTGGATTGTGGTATGTGTTGGACTGTTCAAGGGTATTATGTGATTTGATTAGTGTAGGTTAATCAGTAAGCAAAATGATTTGTTTGGAAGTGAGAATTGAATTAATAGTCAATAAATGAAACCATCTTACTCATGTTGAGATACTCAGAAAATATTAAATATAGGGTTAAATTAACACAAATACTATTTGTTTAGAATATGAATTCTTTTAACTCTATAAATGTCCATACAAGATTGTGTAATTCTTGAACATCTGTTAATTGAGGACACGAATAAGAATTTGCAAAAAGTGTTCTTTCTTTTACTAACAGTTGGCCCAGTTGGCCAGTTGGTTAAAAAGTGAAAAATCCAATCAATTATCATATATATATATATATCAGTCTCTCTCTATATATGCATCTATCTACATCTGAAGTTGTTTGGGACACATAGGAATAGTTTTAGCTGTTTGGCTCTCCTGTGTTGCCAATGACCAATTGAACCAATATTAATTCAACCAATTGAATACCTATGCAATAGCAGAAAGTGTAAATAGGGTAATAAAATGTGAATTTCAAAAACCAGATCAGGATTGTTATTAAAATTTAGGCCATATATTTTTGCCATATTAAAACTCATTTGGTTTAAAAGGTATGTCCTGTATTTCTAAAAATAGGAAAAGTTAGTCTTTTAAGGAGATATTGCATTATATAGATCTTTTGGTAAACTTCACATTGACTGCTTAATAAAGTGCTTGACAATATGCATTACAGAAAAAAATTGAATCAATATTTATGCCTTATATACAAGTCTATAATTGCTCATTTATTATGAGAACATATAAATATGCATTCATACACACTGGTACCCAGCTTAGTGTCTGGCACTTAGTCAGCATTCACTATATATTTATTGAATTAATAAATAAAGGCATATAATTATATAACTCAATGTACATCTATTTCTTAAACTTATAACTAATTTTTAGATACCAAGTATTGACTCCTATCCAGTGAGCCAAACTAAAGTTGTTTTTTTTAACCTTAACAGTCTCACACATGGTTAAATAATTATGGTCCACTAGAATATAACAAATGACTATAATGACTTCTCATTTTTAATAATTTTATTGATAAAATGATGTTATATGTACCTTTATCCAGAGAGCCAACATGACATTCTACCTGTTAAAAAACGGGGGCAGGTACTTAGTTTTATACCCTGTTCCCTGAAATAAACTCTAAAACTAGTGTGATGCTCCAGCAGATCCATTTACCTTACTGTTAATTTGGGCTACAAAAAAGATACTCAGTGTATTTTAATTCCAAAGACTGGGTTCCCTGAAAAAAATCAATAAAAAATATCATTTTCAATACCATTTAATTTACACGATTTGACTATCCAGCTATCCTACAGTTATGTTTTGTTTTTATTCAATGGATTGAATGCTGTGTTTTGTTTTCAGCAGATGTGACTCTGAGTGCACTGGAGAACAATTTATGCATTTGGCTTAGAATGTTAAATGAACATACCATCTAATGATTTGCCCAGTATAAGCAGTCACTTTTAGAAGTGATATTGAAAGCAAGAAAAATTACTTAAGGGATCAGTTACATCTAAAATGATGAAATCAATAACAATATTTTCTCTGGGATTCTTTCTCTCTGATAAGCAAAATCTTTGCTTAAAAGCCGCATTAAAATTTAATCACAATCTGTGTGCGTTAGCAATTGATAATTTCTGGACAGCTGTCTTCTGCTTTGTTTAAGTCTTGTGTTCCTTCTGTTTAAGTTATGCCTTTTAATAGCTGGATTAAGTACATTTGGTTTTAAAATATATTATTAGAATATGATCATATTTTATCATTTTGCAACAGTGGATTGCAGTTTTGTATTGCTTTGCAACAATGTTTAAACTAGGGTGAAGACCTCATGGGTGGTGAAACTACTGGAAACTTATATTAGTTCTACCAGTAATTTTTTTTCAGAATCCATGAGAGTAGATAACAATTTGTGCTAATGATCTTAAACTAAATACTTTAGCTTTAGACTGTGAGCTGGAATCAGCTCTAATTCATCTTTGTTTACCTGCTTCCCGGTATTTTGTCTGCCACATATTGAATAATGAAAATATATGTGTTCAGTGATTTAATAAATAATCCTTAAAGACATTGGCTTATATACTTTTTAAAATTTCTTAACATAGCTCTAAGAACAATCTCTGTTATAGCAATTGAATGTATATGTGTACTGATATCCTCAATATTTAAGGAGATAGATGATCACTTTTAAGTATCAGTATTTCATCATTAAGCACAGATGATGTAACAGCCAGTTCAGCAATAATTGCTATTCCATAGTTACCCTCTCTGTCTGTTTCAAAGGAAGAGAATAAAGAAAGATTATCTTTCAAAGTACTTCCTCTGATTACATCCCTACTCTCTAATCAACTAACACGACTGCCAGAACTTGCAGTGATAATGTCATATTTATTATAGGATGACTGTTTAAAAGAATCAATATGTTCGATGTTAGGCTATGCATTTAAGTTTTGAAGGAAAAATAGCTGACACAGTGGTCATATTATAATGCTTTGTGGTAAAATAGTTTTTATTATGTTATTTTAATGTACTCAACTAAATCAATAAGGTTAACTGCATTTGCCAGCATTAGGACCAATAAAATTTGTACCTATTCAATAGCATAATTTACGTGCTGGTATTTACCTTTATCTTTGCATCAGATGCTAATTAATTAAATACTTCTGCTGAAACTAATAAATAAGTAATAATTAGATAAACACATTACAAAAACATAATTTGAAAGAAGCAGATTGAAGTGGCTTGGGAATATAGGTAGCCATATAATATGTCAATTAAAAGAAAAACTGAAATATTCCAAATATGTCCACAATATGTCCAAATATGTCTGCAATATGTCCAAATATATGCACAATATTGCAAAATTTAAAATAGTGCATATTTTAACATATACAGAAGATGCAACATGGACCTTTAGTTGGTTATCTATGAATAGAAGATTATCGGTCATGTCGATTTGAAAATTAATTTATACGAAATGTAATTACAAGTCAAAATTTGTTCTTTAGATAACATAATTTTGATATGTATAAATTATGTAAGAGAGGTAAATTATTCAACCTTAAGCGGATACTTGATTCCCTTAAATAAGATTGTTTCTTGAGGACTGGGGGACATTGAAGTAAGTGTGTCTTAAAATGCTGTGGCAAGGCCACGGGCAAGATATGCCTCATTTTCAACATTGCATCATAAAGAGATTTAAAGATTAAATAAAGAAATGTAAGGATGTATGTTAGCAAGCATACAGCAAATGAAAACTCATTTCCCTTGGAAGTATAATTTCCATAAATTACTAATGTTGGGATTGTTGTTACCTTTATTTTCTCATCATCATTTTTTTTTAGTGTTCTATATTCCAGTGTGTTATGTTTAAATGTTCAGGAACTAAAACTGCTTCTACAAAATAACCCTAGAAAACCCTAAAAACTGCAAATCCTTCCAGGGAATTCACCCGAAGTAAAATCATTTTAACATGATTTTTTTTTTCCCCCAGTAATTTTCAAAAGCATTTTTTTCCTAAGATCAAATTTTGACACTATCCCTTTTTTTCACACTATGATGTGACTCCTCCTATTATTAAACTTTATGGTTTGAAGTCTTTCTTATTTTACTGCCTACAGCATATTAGGTTACTTTTTTAAGAAAAGGTGAACATATTAGCATTACATAAAATGCTAAAGTGACAAAGAGTTAAACTAGGAATTTTAGATGAATATACTAGCAGTTTGCCATTCTGACAGCAAAAGCCAAGCTAGTGATTTAAAAAAATGCAAGTTTGAAAAATGCAAATGGTGTTATACAAATATGCAGCCATATGTCCATAATACACACATTTTTTGGGGAAAAATTAGTAAAGATTTCTATCACAGAATTGTATCTCAAAATGGTGGGGATCTTGTTTCTTATATTGTGTTCCCAAGAAGATGGTAAGATAGTGAAATTATGTTTCAAATTTTCCTACATATATTAGAGTGGAAAATTCATTATTTTTAGGTTGATGTGGAATTTGGCTCTATGTTTTAATATTCCACTTTGAGTAGGTGCTCTACTTCATCTATAACATAGCAAAATTGTCCAAAATGTCCAGATTTTAGTCATAAAATTTTCTACTCAGACAAGTAAAGTTTAAAACATAGTCTCTTTGAACAAGTTAGCAGTCCTTGGAACTCAAAGCCTATGAGACAAGAATAAAATATAGTTAGTTTGAGTAACGTTAAGCTGTGAAATTTGGATAACCTTTAAGCAACTCTGCTCTGTTGATCACAGAATCAATAACAATAGGAGAGTGGAAGCCAAATGCAAGTGGTGAAACCTCCAACAGGAAAATATCAATTAATCTTTTTCAATAGAGTTGAAGTATGGGTAATCCCTCATTAAATAGTTTGAACCTTCTTCCAAGTAAACAAAGGAGGGATAATGAATGATGTGGTCTGCCTTGTTTACATGGAGAATCTTCAAGAGGCTTAGGCATAACCTCTCAACACAGAGGTCTTCTTAGCCACTGGTCACTAATTACCCTCTTTTAAAGGTATTTGTGTAAGCAAAGAGACTATGTTTTCAGACTTAACGTGAGAATACCACTTAAGTGCCAATATTTTACACTTAAGCCAATATATTAAGCAGTGTCAAAATCCACGGGCTCCCCACCAAAAATAAAAAAGTTATTTCCAAGATGTATTTAAATAAATGTTCATTTTCTTACAGTTCTTGTCAAAAGAGCTATTTCTGTTATAAGAAATAATTTATGTCTAACTGCTAGAGATACAGTATAACTATTGATTGAACTATTCCAGCACCCTCAGACCTCCAATCACTGTGAAAATTCTGGGCTGTAAGGGAGAAGAGAGGACTGGAATTATCATCTGTTGTGTCATCTGCCAATAACTTTGCCCTTGATATTTAAGCTATTTGAAAGTAAATGAGTTCTTTAGGCCACTTGTCACCAAGCAAGTGTCATTTAAAAACCACATGATACTTTCAAATTTCTGTATGATACAAGCACCAGTAGTTGTTAATTATTGCCACAGACACTTTGAATGTACCAGGTGTACAGCTATAGTGGACCTAAAGGAAGAGAATTTTACCATGATCTATAACCATGGTCCACATTTCTTACCATGCTTATTCATAGTATCAGTTTCTCAGTGAGCTTACATATATGACCGAATGTATATATATGAAACGCATATCAGTAATCTTAATGTCTGCAGCAGCATTCGTCATGTCTAAAGCACAGTCTGTGTAAGAAGTCAGAATTACTAAATTTGTCAGCACAAAAAACTTTTCATAAAGAGATGCTCAGGCTTATGAACAAGGGACAAGAGAGATGAAAATCTGAAATAACTCTAATCCTAGTAAAATGTTTTTTGTTTTTTTGCCAGAAACTCTTCAACAATTCACATTGTCAGTGCTATTTTCATGCTGTCTCTGGATTTTGCTCTGTGGATTAAAACATGAAAGGTGAAAGAGTTATTCAAGAAGAGATACAAAAAGAAAATTTACATATTCATGTCTATGACCTGTGATTGACTGGTGTTGTCTTTATATCTTAAAATATTATCATTTATTTTGAAGTAAAACTTCCTCTTTAAATATAACAAATAAGCCATGAGGACATTCAGTTTACACATTTATGTATTCTTATAAATTTATAATACTCTTGAGAATAAAACTTAGAGATGGACAAATTTAGAAGAAAATTGACAGAAGTCTATGGCTTTGTCAATAGTGTCCAGTGTTTTAGTAATATATCATCTTGGAAACAACATTGGATTTTAGTATCAGAAATTGTTTCTACTTCTGTTTAAATATTTTGTATGCCATATAAAGTTTAAAAAACTAAATAAAAATGTTTGAATGTAGATATAGTTAATTATGTGATAGTGGATAAGTTGCTGAATTGCAGTTTCTTTATCCATAAATTAGAGACATTTTATTAAAACATCTCTAAGAACCATTGCAGCTCTATTATCTATGAATATGGTACAGATGCTAGCATGGAAGAATGATAATTTCACTTAGTCTTATTTATTTTAATGTATCCCCAAAATTTATTCACGCTCTATTGATGGAAATTTTGTATTATGCTAACAAAACTTTAGAAAAATAAATATACATACATGTGTATATATAATATATATAACTATATTTACACAAAAACAAGTAAATTATATGAATAAATAGATGACATACTCTTCAAATTGATAATGTAGAGATTGCAGGGAAAAATAAAATGGCTTTTTAATAAAACAAAGTAGGTGTTTTGCCCTTATAACACTGTGGCTAGTAGTTAAGAAGGGAGCGATTTATTTGTAGTGACACCAAAACGCCTTGTGTGTAGGAAACCTTAGTTCAAGTTTACTTTTGTTATGCTTTATGTGGTTGATGAAATTCCACAGCATCTAAACACAAAAAACATCGTACTTATTAAAATCACACACAAAATATCCTTCTGCCCTTATGCTTGTTTATTTTTCGAAGTTTCTGTTTCTTAGAGATTGTCTATTATTGGAAAATTAATTTAGAGATGCATTTATGCCTACACCATCACCATTTGATTTCCAGATACTTGTGGAATACCTCACTGTTGGTTAAATGAGAGATGTGTTGGCCAGTTAGCATACAGTTGAGTTTAGTTGATTTACATCTTTCTGTATCTATTACTAGAAGGTATTTTCTGTGCCACTCAAAACATTATTATTTGGTAGATTTTCTAAGTTGTAGTAATGTTTATAATAAGGAAATACTATCATATAATAAATATAAATGAAGCTTACTCTTTTAAATTACATTTTTTCTTTGGTATTTGTTTCTTAAGAACTTATAAAACCTCAAAGAATATCAGTAACTTTGCCTATCTGATTTTTAGTATAACAAAATGTATTATTCATATAAAACAGAGAAGGTATTCAGTACATTTGTTACATGAATGAATGAAAGAATTATGAGTTTTCAGGCATATTGTTTTGCAATTGTTAGCATGACCTGAGGACTAAGCAGGGGCATTTTTATCTTTTTCCTATTTATAATGCAAAAGACAGCTTCACAATCCTCAGAAGAATCTTATGGTGCATGCCAAGCCCGTGTCCTCCCTGACATTCTTAAATATAACATTTTTACCTTATAGTCATACTATGTGACATAAAACCAAAAATTATATGCCTATCCTGGTTACTTAAACTCTTATTTCTCAGAATAAGATAACTACATTTAATGTATCATTTGTTAATAGGTCTGATCTTATTGGAAAAAGAATTAGACTATTTACTTTGGGATAGACAACATGTTTTTCAAAATATGGTAAGAGTGTGTCAAAATAGCAGAAAATTGTTCATCGATCTGAATAAAATTATTATGAATTGTTTATCACCACACACACACACACACACACACACACACACCCCACAGCTTAACCTAGACATCAGCCAACCTGAGTTGCCAGTGAGGCAGGGACGCTGTCATAATGCCATGAAGAAAAGATGGAGGGTTGGTCTGTGCACAGAAACAAGTTCAGTAATTACCTCAAGAACATCAGTAGAAGCAGAGCACCAATGCTGTCCCTGATTTTACCATAATCTATCTCTTATACATCTTCAAAAAAAAAAAGCTCGGACTTTAGACTTGATAATTACATTAGCTTCATTATTTAAAGTAGGGGGTACCCAAGAACTCTGTGATGTAACCCATTTAGGAAAACCCTCTCTTCTAGGATCCTTAACTCTTTGCCTTTTTTACAGTGAAGAGAGAAGACACAGTTTTTAAGCCCCTTCTCTCCTTGCTTTGAGTGAGGGGGAATGAAACACTTCAAGTAAGCAAAGAGAAAGAAAAGTCACAAATGAATCACTAAGTGGAATAAAATCTGTGCTTTCATCAGAACTTTCTGTGACTCATCGATTACTTTTTCTCCTCCACAATATACCATGGTAAAGTCACTGCCTTAGTCACTCAATCAAGGGAAAATTGCATTTGAGTTCATTTCTAAAAATGAAGTCATAAAATTTCCCTGAGTGAAAAATGATGAACTATATTAACTCAGTTTGCATACACCCCAAACAAGGCAGGGAAGAAACCTGATTTGTAACTGTCAATGTCACTGGAATTCAAAGATGTGTAAAATTCCTAAGCTTGTTTTCCATTCAAATTCGGTGAGGGAAAGTACTTTTTTCAATTCTATGGATTTCCAAATTGCTTGCAATTTTTCTTACAAATATAGTAGCTAATTCTTAGGATCTGACTCTATAGTGCTATGATATGGAAAAGACAATTAAAAAGTAGTCATCAGAATGTGTTAGTATTTATAAAATGTGTACTCCCCCCATATATACGTATGTATGTGTGTGTGTGTGTGTGTGTGTGTATAAACTTATCTGTGTCTTTGTAAATGGCAAGAACATTTAAATTTGTCACTTAGAACCATATAGTCCCCATTGATCTTTTAATTCAAGTTAGAAACTACAAACCTGAATATCATGAAACAGAATATGTTGAGATTATGTATTAGGTACATATATACAACACCTAATGAGAGCTCAGAAAGAAAATTATTAGATTTCTCCATGGCCAGATTGTATTAATACTTTTAAAAAAGGCTTTAATAATGGTCAGAATAAAATGAGAACTGGTCTTTAAATCAAATACAATATTATCCTTCATATATCATTTTGATTTGCATTCCATGTTCATGGTACCCTCCATGGGATTGTGGAGATATTTATTGTAAAAAATACTTGGACTCTCTAAAGTTGTACCCCCAAAATAATTCCTCTGACATTGTAGGTAAAACAGGTACATGATATAGAAAAAGATAATTTTACTCTCTGAATTTAAGTTTTTAGTTATTGTTGAATAGGTACTGTTGGTATATTTGGCTGAGAAAATGTAATTTTTTATGTGTAATGGATGCCTTTTGACATTTTGAGAGGTTAAAGCCTTATGAGTTGTCTATAATAGACCATATTGCTTGATACAGTTTGGGTCAAATGGATTGATTACCCAGAGTAGTTTACTGCTTAGCTCAGCTGGGAAACTTTCAGCATGGAGTCAAGGACCCTTGTGCTTTAGAAGTTCATCCTGAAACGCCCGTTGCTACTTTTAGGAAGTTCTTTAGATGCGACTTTGGGAACTTAATCTCAATAAAGAAAGATCATCTCTTCAAAGTTCAGACGTGCCATCATTTTGACCTTTCTCACATAGCAGGAAATGAAGAGTAGCACCGTCTCCTTTATCCTTCTCTTCCCTCTCCATGTTTCTAAGTGCTTGACCCTTCTGTCTTCTTCTATACAAGATAAATGACCTTAATTTTATCTCTCTAATCCCCCCAATAAAGGCACTGAACCCAACTTCTTGGGGTTAATTATCTGATCCTCTCTGGCCATCTTCCTACTCAAAGCTTTTGTGTTGTTAGAATTTCCTTCAGCTGGTTTTGTTGCTTGCCCATTAGGTGGGACCCTAGCTGGGCAAACGTCAGGCAAACAAAGAGCCACTGAAATATGTATTTTTTTTCCAGAGAAAAATATCCTTTATTTCAATCGCAGCCTAAAATGAGATTTACCTTTCCCTCTAACAAAGCTCTCAGGAGATTCTGTCCAAAAGCTGAGCCAAATGATTTTCAGGAGAGATATATTACTTGCCAAGTTCTCAATTGACTACCTAGGAGAGTATTAGAAAATATAATGATACATGCACACGTTTTTTTTTTGTATTTGAGACAGTTAACTTTTAATATTTTCTTTTAAAAATACACAGTAAGTTAACTCTTTAAGTCAATACGCCTCAGAGATAGAGGGAAAATGGAATTTCAGAGCAAAGGGAAAGTGCATCCTTACTTAGGTTATCACATTCCCACACTCCCAATATCCATAAACCAGGAAGTTCACTCCATAGCACAGAGGAGTCTTGAATGGTAGCTCAGATATTTGAACTATGTATAGTTTACCTTTTTAATAAGAATTTAAAAAATTAATTAGTTGAAATGCACCAAATCTTATTTGTTGAAAAATAGAAATATTTTTAAAATAAAGGTTTGTTTTGCCTTAGTTATGCCAAATTCATTAGAATGTCCGTAAAGGTCTAGGTTATTTAAATATTCCTCAACACAACTGAGTTTCCTGTTCATTTCTCAGTCCTAAAAAAAATGTGAAAGAAATGGATTAAGACTTAATCGTTGCTAGGCTAGGTGCATCTGAAAATTTCCAGGTAAGTCAGAGAGTTCAGATTTACTCAGTGTAAAAATCCTGGGTTGATATCTAGCTTTATCCGTACTACATGTCTAGCATTCACCACTCTGGTTCTAATCAGCCCGGCCTGCAGACTTTCTCCTTCCAACCATAGAATCAACAACAACCACTTAAAGAGTCAGGTTGCACAGAACTATATGGGGAAGTAATCAGACTCCCTTACTGATAATTTTCTCCAGAGTGCAAAACCTTGGAACTTTCAGCTTTGGGGCTAGCCCAGGGGCAAAATAATAGTAATAATAATAACATTAATAATAATAACACTAATAATGTAACAAACTACAATAATAAAAAGTATATTTCTGATGTATCTTGTATAGGAACTTTTTGAGAAAATGTAACCTTAAACAAAATATTTTCACAGGGAGCATAAGGGTACAGGTAGCCCAAATCAATGATATTCTAAAATGGAAGTGATAACCCTTGTGGCTTTTCAGTGTGACAAATTAATAACCCATACTTCAGACATAAATTTCTTCAGGATGGGCTTAATGAAACAGGTATCAGTTTTTTAAAAATTCATCTCAAGTAGAAATAAACTCTTTCTCTTGTAATTGGTTTTTATGGGAAACTTTGAACTCCTTATGTCCTTAAGACCAGGAAATATTCTTCTTAGTTTATACTAAGTATCAAGAGCAGTGGAAGAAGATGGGAAATTAACTCTGAGAAGGCAGTATTTTTAGTAAGATAGATAATAGCATTTGTAGTTCATGGAGAATTTCTACAATCCAGTGATTCAGGCAAATATTTTTGCTAAGGTGTTTGATACCAAGTTATTTCATTGGGGGTATACATATATGATTTTCAGGAGAGATATGGTAAATATATAATATATATATTTTTATGTCAGTCTTTATTATCCAAAGAAAAAGGAGACCTGGAAAATAGATGAAGAACCATTTTTTTTAACATCTTTATTGGAGTATAATTGCTTTACAATGGGGTGTTAGTTTCTGCTTTATAACAAAGTGAATCAGTTATACATATACATATGTTCCCATATCTCTTCCCTCTTGCGTCTCCCTCCCTCCCACCCTCCCTATCCCACCCTACTAGGTGTTCACAAAGCACGGAGCTGATCTCCCTGTGCTATGCGGCTGCTTCCCACTAGCTATCTATTTTACGTTTGGTAGTGTATATATGTCCATGCCACTCTCTCACTTTGTCACAGCTTACCGTTCCCCCTCCCCGTGTCCTCAAGTCCCTTCTCTAGTAGGTCTGTGTCTTTATTCCCGTCTTGCCCCTAGGTTCTTCATGACCATTTTTTTTTCTTAGATTCCATATATATGTGTTAGCATACGGTATTTGTTTTTCTCTTTCTGACTTCACTCTGTATGACAGACTCTAGGTCCATCCACCTCACTACAAATAACTCAGTTTTGTTTCTTTTTATGGCTGAGTAATATTCCATTGTATATATGTGCCACATCTTCTTTATCCATTCATCTGTTGATGGATACTTAGGTTGCTTCCATGTCCTGGCTATTGTAAATAGAGCTGCAATGAACATTTTGGTACATGACTTTTTTTGAATTATGGTTTGCTCAGGGTATATGCTCAGTAGTGGGATTGCTGGGTCGTATGGTAGTTCTATTTTTAGCTTTTTAAGGAACCTCCATACTGTTCTCCATAGTGGCTGTATCAATTTACATTCCCACCAACAGTGCAAGAGGGTTCCCTTTTGAAGAACCATATTTTTAACTAGTGAATCACATCCTAAAAAATGACAGGCAAGTATAGTAGAGACGTAATAAAAATTTCCTATAGTTAAAATTACTAGTTATTTGCATAATCCCAACATCCGTCTCTTAAAACAATATGTACCCACATATTTTTTGCTTCTAAAAAGAACAACAGGCAAAATAACCATACAGTTAAAATTCATGGATTTGAAAAGGATTATATATGATGTTTATTTATTCTGAATAAATCCCAAATTTACTTTTTTAAATTCTAACTTGAATATAGAACTGCTTCTTAGTTTCATGCCAACTTTGAATAAATGAGTCATAAGAGGTAAAGTTATTGGTTGATAACAGAAAATATAATATCAGTATTCACATTTTGACATTTCTATTGCATCTTTCACCTTGAGAAAATCCAAGGCAATGAACCTGGAAGTCATTTCTATACTCTTAAGATTTGCAAGTCCCAGTTGAATCCAGCTACCTTCTAAGTTATCTCAAAGTATAAGCAGAGAACCCACAGCTCTGTCTGCCTGTCCATCTACCTTGTTGGCATTTGCTACCTAAAGGCCTCTGAGGCCTGGTGAATGTATAGTATATGACCCTTTAAATGGTGGCCAGTTCCATTCAAAAGTACTAAGTCCCTGTCTTTTATAACAACGTGGATGGCCCTTGAGGGCATTATGCTAAGTAAAATGTCAGACAGAGAAAGACAAATACTGCATGTTTTCACTTATATGTTGAATCTAACAAAGCCAAACTCAGAAACACAGAGTAGAATGGTGGTTGCCAGGGGCTGGGGTGTTGGGGAAATGGGGGGATGTTGGTTAAAGCGTAACAACTTCTAGCTATAAGATGAATAAGTTCCGGGTATCTAATGTACAGTGTGGTGACTATAGCTAACGATGCTGCATTACATACTTGAAAGTTGTTATAAGAGTAGATCTTAAAAGTTACCACCATACACACACAAAACGGTAATTATGTGTGGGCATGGATGTGTTAACCAACTTTATTGTGGTAAGCATTTCACAGTATACATGTTAATCAAATCATCTTGCTATACACCTTAAGCTTACATAGGTTATATGTCAATAATATCTCAGTAAAGCTGGAAAAAAAATACATATGTAAATGATGCTAGTTAAAAAACAATGGCCAGTTGATCATAAAAGCTAACATCCTTTTATACCCGGTAATGAACCTTTTATACCTATCCTTTCATACCCAGTCCTGACTTTATATGTTAGGATGAGGCATGCCCAGCCATTAAGCAGTTAATCTGTCACTCAAATAGAATCTTAGTATCTTGAAATTTTAAAGGTCCTTCTATGTTATAGAATCCAAATTCCTACCAAGTACAAAAAACAATATTTCTTTTGTATCAACCCCCTGTCTTAATATCCCCAGTAGATGGGCAATTCTAATTATCAGGTAAATATCTGCTGTTGTCTGTACTTTTAATCAGTAGATTCCTACTTTTTATGTTGCAAAGACAAATAAAATGTAAGTTCTTGCTTTCTAAGCTTTAACAGCTGGTAAATAAACAAATACAAACCCAGTGCTAAAGGTACTATGTTGGAATATAACATCACAGCACAGTGGGTACATAGAGGAAGGGAGTGGCAGTTCCACCTGGGTATGAAAGTATCAGACAAGGCTTCATGAACATAAAATACTTGGATAAGATGTTAAGCAAAAAAAAAAAGAAAATCAAATTTATAAAATTGTATTTACAGTATTACCTCAGTTAAACAAAGAAAAAATAAAGAAGCCAACATATGAAACATGGTGCTTCTGCACACTGGGTTGATGGATAACTCAGTTTTGTTTTTTCTTTTACATAGTCAGGGGAACATGTAATACCTTTATGTTCAGGGGAAAAAAGTCAAAACACCAACAAAATGTGTAACATCTAGAATGAAACACATTGAGTCTACTGGAGGAAGAAGAGAATTTTTTTCACAATTGCCCCACTCTTATTTTAAATAACTGGCTTCAGTAAAGAGAGTCTTTTCAAAAAGAGAAGAGATAAAGAATACTAAGTGGATCTACCCCAGAGACAAACTTAGCAATTCTACTACCTCTACAACAGTCAGATAACATTCACTGTGTCACAATTGAGTGTATATCAGCTTCTAAAATATAGCATGCAGGCACGTGAAACATTATTTGCATTAACACACTCTTTATGGAATGAATTTGAAAGACTTTTCTGAGTTGTCCTAAAAAAAAAAAAAAAAAAAGCAGCCTCCCACAGCTGGCTCCTCTATTTTTGGCTTCTCCCATCCCTGTTTTCATGGCAGCTGAGAAATATTAATGTGAGAAAAGTATCTTTTATTTTAGTCTTTAGAAAAGAACTCAAAGAAAACCTTGCAGCTTCAACAGTAGAGGGTAAGAGTACCAGGATCACACTGTGGCAGTTCATTACTAGAACAATCTTCAGGAAAGAGAATGTTATATAAAATAATATGTTCAACTTACACATGAGTTCCCCGAAGCGTAAATGCTGTTTACATATAATGCTCACTAAACATTTTTGTCTACAAAAGCATATTCTGCAAAATATAATGCTTAATAAACATATTTCACCAAAGTTAACATGTCGCCTAGGAATAATTACAAAAAATAGGTGTGTAATCAATCTCATACATAGAAAAGGCAAAGTGGGGGGAAAAAAGATTTCTTTAATCCACCACCAATCAACAGAAACAAATGTTTAACAGCTCTATTGGAAAATAAGAGAAATACTCAGCTTTATGAGAAACTTTCCTCCTGACCCTCCCTATTAATCATTCATACCTATAAAATTAAGTGCTTCAAAACATTAATCTTGATAAAAGTACCAGTCACATTTGATCTAGCAAATTGGCTTTAAAAATACAGAATTGTAGTTATAGATCCAAACCACATTTGAAAGAGTAATGACAAGTTACTTCAGTTTTATTGAATCAATCAGATCATATGGTGAGTCATTTCCAGGCATATCGATAAACTCATTGATTCCTCTCATACTTGTAGTCACTGGACTATAGAAAAAAGGATCAGTAGCCATTTGACCTTCATTGTGTATTAAACAAACACCAGATGGCAAGGATTCATTCAGGAAATCCATTCTTTCTTCATCATAGTCATGTTCACACTGTTGCTTCCCACTGAGCCTTTATCTCTGTTTGTCATGGTGCCAGAGCTGTCTGCATAGCACCTTTCATGCATCACAGCTTTCAAATCTTGTCCCATTAGTTTCATTTTGTTTCCATCATAAATAATCTCCCACTTTCTCATACACTCTTTCATTATCTAATAATGGGGCTGGGTCATTATACAAAGGAGCCAAGTATTAAAGGGTTAGTTAGTACAGTTTGTCCACTTGGTTTCTGGCCAGTGTGTGAATTATTTATTAAACAGATAAATTTATGCAGCTAAAAAAAGGAGACCTAAAGGATCCAAATATCCTCATCCTGCTAACAAATTTTCAGGAGCACAAGATGTAAAAAAATGAGGACATTTGAATCTCAAATTGGAAACTTTAGAACACTATACCATGAGTGTAACCTAATTCAACCTAATTATTTCAAGAAACACACAAAAGCAAATACCCTATCCTCTGTAAAATTCCATCACGATTCCTCTCCTTGGCCAATCCCTAGACTCATTTGGACATCAGCCAGCCATCTAGAAGTGTTGAAATGCTGGTAAGCATTTACAAGCCAAGTGACTCCATTCTAAGAGTGTTATCCTATGACTAAATTTCACAGAGTCCAAGGAGACTTGTCTTTTTGGAGAATGTCGTATAGAGACAAAATAAGAAAGCTGGACGTTATGTAAGATTTATTGCCAACATTGCAAAGTTTTGTACAAACAAGGCACATTCCTTGGGTCTCAGCAGAGTGGTTCTTCAGTATTCACAGGAAGTTAAATGTTGAGCAAATAAAGTATTCTAACAGCTAGAATCAGATTCTTCCATTATTTAAGGAAAAAATAAGAAGTTTAGAATGCAGTGTGTAGGTGCTGTGAATATGTCAGCACTGAGTTAAATCATCCCAGCCTATTATTCCCACAGGCAGGCCAATTATCAGGGGATAATTGGACTGATAATGAGCATTCTGACTGGTCGAGAGGTCCCTCTCAGGGTACAGCATCCCCTTCCCTTATAAGGCTGTCCTCTGAGCCAAGAATGGCATAAGTTATAAATGGGGGCTTTTTAAAGAATGTTGTATTTTTGAGAAAAATCAGGTTACATTGATTGAAAATAAGATGTTGAATGGGAAACACTACAAGGATGCAAGCTATCTGGAAAACACAATAGAGGTAACGCAATTATTTTGTTTGTTTTTTTGTAAAATACTCCTATTATATGAAAGTGTTTCAACTATGTTTAGAAAAATAAGAAAGAAAAAAGACCCACTCATGATCTCATCTCCCGAACAGATCCAATTTAATAATTTTGGAGTTTAAAATACATATTTAGTGCAAAATCGGTTGTAGCATTTGAGTTAGCAATTATTCTATTATCTATTGTTATGTGTTGACAGTAAACTCATATTAAGCCCTGTCTATGACAACATATTTAACTAAATATTTTCTGCCTGGAATGCTCTTTCCTGCCCTCTTTCACCAGATAGCTTCTGTTTATTCTTTGACTTCAGCTTAATTTTCACTTCTTTAGGGACAGTTATCTCTGACTTCCCAAAGCTGAATTCTTATTATACCCTCTTATACATTGCCTTTTCCTAGCCCTTATCAATTTATGTTATTACTGGATTAATGTCCATCTCTTCTAGTCAACAGTAAGCTCCATGAGGGCAAAGTGATTCTTCTTTTGCTTAGTATTATATGCCAGAAAAGCACTTCACACATAAAAAGTGCTCAATAAATAATCATTGAATGAACCACTAACTGAATGAATTTTCTACACAGCTCTAGACGGTGAGATGTGAAGAAAGAAGAGAAAATGGTTTGTGGACTGGTCTACGAATAAGAATACACATAGCTAAGGATATAATCCGCTCTGATAATTCCATCACCTTAGCACTTTACACTTTTAAATCATCAGTCCACTAGCCCTTTCCAATGAGAAAATAACAGAACTCTGTGTGAGCAACTAAATAGGAAGAAAAAGAAAAAAATAGGTAGAGAAAAAGAAATTTCTTAAAGCTCCCAGGAAAAATTATGATTAATTGTTTACCCTCTACATTGTTTTCCCTTGAATGGAAAAAGCATTTCTTCATTAGCTTTCAGGATGGTTCTGGTTTGATATGTAGCTCCTCGGCTCAGAAAAGTTATAAAGCTGAAAAAGAAATTAAAAGCACCCCATCATATACTGCTTGATTCCATTGCGTTCAAACTACGGAATAAAACATAACTAACCATTTCCAATCTGAACCTTAAATCACCAACCTTGTCTCAAATGTCAGCTCATATCTCCTATAAACTACTCAACCTCCTGGCAACATTTGCAAGATTGTCTTGTGTTTTAGTTTGGTCTTAATTGCTAGTACCACCTGAAGTCCCTTTTTTTTTTTAAGAAGTAGCAATTTCTTATGGTCTTTTATTATATAAATGGTGAACCCAACTGAAAAGCTATATGAAAATAAATTATGTGTTTCCTTATCTCTGTATTTTATCGTTTTATGTTTTATAGCAATGTATGTTGAAATATTCTGAAAAATTAAATAATTTTGTGGATTCTTTTCAGTAGAATACTTCATTAGACAACCCAGCCACACCATTTCATTTTTTTTAATTATAATTTTTATTTTTAGGGCAGTTTTAGATTCACAGCAAAATTGAGCAAAAGTACAGACAGTATGCATACATGCAAAACCTCCCCCACTATCAATTTCCCTCACCACAGTGGTACATTTGTTACAATTAATGAACCTATGTTGACACATCATTATCATCCAAAGTCCACAGTTTATATTAGGGTTCACTCATGTTGTTGTACGGTCTTTGGGTTTCGACAAATATATAATGACACGTATCCACCATTGTAGTATCACACAGAGTAGTTTCACTGCCCTAAAGATCCTCTATGCCCCTCCTATTCATCCCTCCCTCCTCCCTGATTCCTGTTAACCACAGACTTATTACTATCTCCATAGTTTTGCCTTTTCCAGAATGTCATATAGTTGAAATCCTATAGCGTGTAGACTTTTCAGACTGGCTTCTTGTACTTAATAATATGCATTAGGTTCCTCCATGTCTTTTAGTGGCTTGAGAGTTCATTTCTTTTTAGCAGTGAATAATATTCTATTGTCTGGATGTACCACAGTTTATTTACCCATTCTTATACTGAAGGACATCTAGGACTTACAAGTTTTGGCAATTATGAATAAAGCTGCTATAAACATCCACGTGCAGGTTTTTTCATAGACGTTAAGTTTTCATTGGGGTATGGTCACCTAAGTGGCTGTGCTCTTGTTCTCTGTACATACCCTGCTGGACCAGTGCCTGCTTCACCTATACCCTACTCACAGGATTGACCTTGCTACAGACTTGCCACTGCCCCAGCTGGTCATTGTTCTAACCTTTAAATCAGAACAGCTCCACCTTGAGAGCTTATCAAAGGGGCGGTGAGGGGTGTGCTCCTCCCTGGTAACCGATGAGCCAATCAGATGTCACTTCCCCCTATAACTGGTAACTTCCCCCTCCCCTTGGAGCCAAGACTCCCACCATTCCTGCCCTGTCGTCCGCTGCAGGCAGTAGCGTGTAGTTCCAGGACCTGGCTTCAGACATGTAAGCTCCCCCATCCATTACACCATGGGTTTCTCTGTTTCTGACTCTGGGCTCTTTCTTCAGTCTTGAAGCTGGGCAAGTACAGGCCTCAGAGGCTTGGGGGTGCCGCCCAACAATTGGCAGAGCAGCCAGGAGACCAAGGAAACTCAAGTGAGCGCCGAGGTGTCGGGAAATAAGGACGGGCAATGGAAAGTTGCGGCAGCTGTCTACTAGCAGCTTTCCTGCCTGAAAGTTGCAGAAGTAATCCCGGGGTGGCCGTCCACTAGTATGTGGGGCCCTGTGGTGGCTGTCCTTGGTGAATGGGGGCCACCAAGAGAGTACAGAGGATTCATGTAATTCAACAGCCCCCAAGGCTGCTGTGGGGCTACTAGCAGCCATTACAGTGGGAAAAAAGAATGGGCTGCAGCTGTGGCTTGGCTGTTGATTTTTAAATTAAGACCACGGAGGCTGAGCCAACAGCTGAGGTGAAGGTTAACTTAAATGCTGATTTTTTTAAAATTTATTTTATTGAAGTATAGTTGATTTACAATGTTGTATTAATTTCTGCTGTACAGCAAAGTGATTCAGATACATGTATATATCTGGAGTGATCCGTATATATATATATATATATATATATATATAATATGTACATATTCTTTTCCATTATGGTTTATTACAGGATATTAATATAGTTCCCTGTGCTATAAAGTAGGACCTTGCTGTTTATCCTTTCTATATATAACAGTTTGCATCTGCAAACCCCAAACCCCCAATCCATTCGTCCCCCTTGGCAATCACAAGTTTGTTCTCTATGTCTGTGAGTCTGTTTCTGTTTCATAGATAAGTTCATTTGTGTCAAATTTTAGATTCCACATAGAAGTGATATCATATGGTATTTGTCTTTCTCTTTCTGACTTCACTAGTATGATAATCTCTAGGTCCATCCATGTTGCAGCAAATGACGTTGTTTCATTCTTTTTATGGCTGAGTAATATTCCATTGTATATATGTACCACATCTTCTTATCCATTCATCTGTCTATGGACATTTAGGTTGTTTCCATGTCTTGGCTCCTGTAAATAGTGCTGCTATGAACATAGGGGTGCATGTATCTTTTCGAATTATAGTTTTGTCTGAATATATGCCCAGGAGTTGGATTGCTGGCTCAAATGGCAGCTCTGTTTTTAGTTCTTTTTTTTTAACACCTTTATTGGAGTATAATTGCTTTACAATGGTGTGTTAGTTTCTGCTATATGACAAAGTTAATCAGCTATACATATACATATATCCCCATATCTCCTCCCTGTTGCGTCTCCCTCCCACCCTCCCTATCCCACCCCTCTAGGTGGACACAAAGCACCAAGCTGATCTCCCTGTGCCATGCGGCTGCTTCCCACTAGCTATCTATTTTACATTTGGTAGTGTATATATGTCCATGCCACTCTCTCACTTTATCCCAGCTTACCGTTCCCACATTCCGTGTCCTCAAGTCCATTCTCTACTTTTAGTTTTTTGAGGAACCTCTGTACTGTTTTCCATAGTGGCTGTATCAATTTACATTCCCAGCAACAGTGTAGGAGGGTTCCCTATTCTCTACAACTTCTCTAGCATTTGTTATTTGTAGACTTTTTAATGATGGCTATTCTGACCAGTGTGAGGTGGTACCTCATTGTACTTTTGATTTGCATTTCTCTAATAATTAGGAATGATGAGCATCTTTTCATGTCGAATGCTGACTCTTGTTCCTCTGAAAGTGAGGCATGTGACTGTGAGTGAATGATTTGTATTACTGTCTATTACTGTTATTTGTATAAACTGGAAAAAAAAAATCCCTGAAAATGGCCAAGTTTGGAATCTTTTGACATTCTAAAACTGGTTTTTGCTCATGCACTTAGAGGAAGCTAGCTTTCTAGAAGCAATCTGGTATTTCTCTTCTTGTGCCTTTGAGATGTAAATGACCTACCTGGGCTTTCAGGAACTTTTATCATCTGATCCCTGAGAGTGAAGAAAAAAGAGAGAGAGACCTTTTTAAACTCTATAGGAATAGTTATGTTGTGGGAATATCTATCTATAATAGTTTCTCCAGATTTTGGTAACTTGCAACTAAATTAAGTTAAATGAAGAGAATTCGTTGACTATCTGGGTCATTTCAAATTGGATAAAATATTGGAACATTAATTGCTGGGCAGGTCTAAGCTTACCTACCTCTGCCTTCTTAGGAGAGAAAGACTAAAGTGTAAATTTTCCAATCAGGAAATGCTGGTATGGTAAACAGTTCACAATTACTTGATTCTTGTTTTTTTGCCAGAGATTTAAAGTTTTTAAAGGTTAAGATTATAACCAGTCATAATTGTAGTTATTGTAACCAAGTTTCTTTAGTAATTACATTGTAATCATGTGTTTAACCATGCCTTTTTAAATCTTTTGTCACTTTTAGACAGTTGTACTCTGATGCTTTTGCAAAAGTGCTTCAAGAAGATTCATAGGAAGAACACTTTGACAAATATAGGTCTCTGATAAATTTCAGGTCATACTGCTGAACTGGGTTAAAAATTAAAGAGTCCTAAGGGAAACACTGATGGCTTCATAAAAAGTTAACAGAAGGATTGGTGAATATGATCATAATTTTTATGGTCTTTTGTCTGGAATATTACTGGTTTTGATCTGTATTTTCCAGATATAGGGAAGGCCTTCTCCTCAAGTTAGTTACAACCTAAGGCAATTTGGTAAACTACACCTGTGGGTAGAATTGAAACGTTTTTCTTTTCTCTCTGCCTGGTCCCTCCAGAAATTGGAGACTCTTGGGTTCTGAGCAGCCTTATCAGGTGAATGGGAAAGACTGTCTCCAGGCATGTGCAGGAATCTCAAAATTTTGGGGACCTCTAAAAGAGGGAAATACACCGACGTGGGGCCTGATGGCAGGCTTCTGGCATGGCTTTCCTGGCCTTGAGAGGCCTTTTGGGAATTCAGTCTGAGACTCCTTCTGAGGAGTTCCACAGCCAATTTGGAGGAGCCTCTGCGGTCAATTGACCAGACTTATTTTACAAACAGATCAGTCTTGATTTGGCTATATTTGGTGGAGATGAGGGTAATTTAGAGAGAAAAATATTATGTTTCAATAGATATTAAATTCTAGTCCTGTTAATCAAGGTCTAGATTTATAAGAGTTATTGTGTCAGCCACACATTTACTCTGATGTTCAGGAGGAAAAGAAAATTATCTAGTGAAGTTGTCACAGAGTATAACTACTCATGATGTGTAACGCTGCTTGCTTTAAGTCTGCTGCTAAAAGCATGTGTACAGTGCTTGTGTAACAATTTGGTATAAATGATAAAATGTATAGCCTATAAAATATCTCCCCATCAACATAGCTCTGAGATTGCTCTGATCAGTTTTTCCCCAATGTGGATAACTGTGCAAATATAAAGGAGGCCTAGCCCCTAGGGACATGATCTGAGCCCAGGGCAGGTAGGCAGGCAGTAATTCACCCTGGCTTCAAGGGACATATACTTTGGTCTATCAAAAGATTTGCAATCAGAAGTGGAAATGATGGGAAAATCTTCACGTGTGGAGGTATGAGGAAGTCATTCTGGCTTATACATGGTTTAACTTAAATTTTACTGACCAGAGTGGCCTGTTCCATGACCTGTCGAACATGCATTATACATCTGCTTTGGCCACTGTGGAAAGAAATGCATTTGAAAGTCAGACTGGAGTAGCTTTGGTTCAGACATCCGAGGTAAAACTAGGTGACCATTGTACATGTGATTTTGGACACGTTCCTGTATTACGGAAAACTTGAGTTTTCTGAACAGTATTGAAGACCAGGACAAAAACCACAGGCAGGTGTGGTATTATTTCAGGTGTGGTTACTGCTTGTATTTTGCTTCATGGTCACGATCTTCCCTGTGTTGTGCCTGTTAGATGTCTTACATTTCATCCCTCGCCTGAGTGAAGGAAATCTATTGGAGGACTGGGAAGCAACAATGGCCTCACTGCAAAATGAGGCTAATTGCTGGGTCTACGGTGAGATGGTGTTTTGTCCTCCTCTGGACTTCCATAAAAAGTTGACCCGGCTAATGTGACTATGTGGGGACAACGGACAAGGGGCGGGGGGAAAGACTCTCACCATCTTCCTGTCCTATATGCCAATACATCAGAAGGACCACGCATCAGTAAACGTTACTGTACAACTGATTGCCCATGAGCCTCCCTGGGCTATGCAGTGTGGAGTGGAAAAGGCTGGCTTCTGGACACACAAGTCCAACTAGTGGGATTAACTGTTTTTCGTTTAAAAAGACCTAGTGGATCCCCCCCGCAGTGGCACTCAGTGTAACATGGAGTAGCAGACCTGTATTGTGACTGCTGCCTCCTGGCTAGGCCACCAGGATGTTTCTTTTAGGGCCAGGGCATGCTGCTCCCCATGGGGGTGGCTCTGGGTTTGTGAAAACCAGGGGTGGGCTCACCTTCCTTATAACTTGACAGGACACTGCCATCGTTGACTCCCTCTCCATTGACCTGGTAAGCGCTTGGCTCCAAAATTTGCCCGCATCCTGGTGAATGACTGTTATTAGCATACGAGGTATCTTACTTTTGATATTCTTTAGCTGCTGGATTCTGTATTGTATTTGTGGTATCTGGTGGCAGCACCCCTCTACATACCTGACCTCAGGGATACTGTGGAAGGGGGATGGAACAAGATTGTAAGGGTCCTTCAGGGTATGCAGGGGTGAAGTGTATGATCAGGTCACCCAAGGTGGCTGTTCTCTTGCTCTCTGTACATCCCCTGCTCGACCAGTGCCTGCTTCACCTATACCCTACTCACAGGATTGACCTTCTACAGACTTGCCACTGCCCCAGCTGGTGATTGTTCTAACCTTTAAATCAGAACAGCTCCACCTTGAGAGCTTATCAAAGGGGCGGTGAGGGGTGTGCCCCTCTGCTAGTTTCCCTGGTAACCGATGAGCCAATCGGATGTCAATTCCCCCTGTAACTGGTAACCTCCCCCTCCCCCTGAGCCAAGACTGCTGCCATGTCCTGCCCTGCTGCCCTCTGCACGCAGTAGCATGTAGCTCCAGGACCTTCAGATATGTAAGCTCCCCGATCCATTACACCATGGATGTCTCTGTTCCTGACACCAGGCTATTTCTTCATTCTTAAAACTGGGCAAATACAGGTCTTGTACGTCTAGCGGGTGCAGCCCAACAGTTACTGTGGTAAATACCAAGAAGTGCAATTGCTGGATAATATAGTAAGTTTAGTTTAGAAATTGCCAAGCTGTGTAATAAAGTGACTACCATTTTGTATTCCCACCAGCAACAAATGAGAGTTGCAGTTGCTCCACATACTTGCTAGTCTTTGGTATTTCCAGTGTTTTGGATTTTGGCCATTCTAGTAGTGGTGTAGTGGCATCTCTTTGTTTTAATTTGCAATTACCTAATGACATATGATGTTGAACATCTTTTCATACGCTTACTTGCATTCTGTATATCTTCTTTAGTCAAAGTTCGTTCAGGTCTTTTGCTCATGTTTTAATCAGATTGTTAATTTTCTTATTGCTGAGTTTTAAGAGTTCTTTGTGTGTTGGGAATAACAGTCCATTATCAGATATGTCTCACGCAAACATTTTCTCGCAGTCTTTGGCTTGTCTTCTCATTCTCTTGACGTTGTCTTTCGCAGAGCAAAAGGTTTTAATTTTAATTAAGTCCAGCTAATCAATTGTTTTTTTCATGGTTTGTTCTTTTTTTGTTGTATCAAAAAGTCTGCCATATCCAAGGCCACCTAGGTTTTCTCTTATATTCTAGAAGTTTTATAGCTTTGCAATTTACATTTAGATTTGAGATCCATATGGAATTAATTTTTGTGAAGGATGTAAGTTCTGTGTCTAGAGTCAATGTTTTGCATGTGCGTGTCCAGTTGTTCCAGTACCACTTGTTCAAAAGACTGTCTCTTCTCCATTGTGCTGCCTTTGCTCCTTTTGTCAGAGATCAGTTGACTATATTTACATGGGTCTATTTTGGGTCTCTGTTCTGTTCCACTGATCTATGTCTGTTCTTTCACCAATACCACACTGTCTTCAGTAGTGTAACTTTATAGTAAGTCTTGAGGTAGATAGTGTCAAGTCCTCTGACTTTGTACTCCTTCATTGTTGAGTTGGTTGTTCTGGGTCTTTTGAATCTCCATATAAACTTTGGAATCAGTTTGTTGATATCAACAAAATAACTTACTGGAATTTTGGGGGGATTGCATTGAATCTATAGATCAAGTTGGGAAGAACTGACATCTCGACAATATTGTCTTCTTAGACATGAACATATAGTATCGCTTCATTTATTTAGGCTTCTTTGATTCTGTTCGTCAGAGTTTTGTGGGTTTTCTCATATAAGATGCTTGTATAGATCTTGTACATATTTTGTTAGATTTATACCTAATTATTTCATTTTTGAGAGTGCTAATGTAAATGTGTTTTTAATTTCAAATTTCACTTGTTCATTACTGGTATATAGGAAAGTAATGGACTTTTGTGTATTAATCTTGAATTCTACAACCTTGTTATAATTGGTTATTAGTTTCAGGAAGTTTTTTGTTGTTTGGGATTTTTACGTAGACGATCATGTCATCTGCAAACAAAGACAGTTTTAGCCTATATGCTCTCTCAATTTTTGTTTGTCTGAGAAAGTCTATTTCTTCCTCACTTTTGAAGGATGATTTCACAGGGTGCAGAACTCTAGATTAGTAGCTTTTTTCTCTAAACACTAAATATTTCACTTCACTCTTTGCTTGCATGATTTCTGAGGAGAAACAGGAGTTAATTCTTACCTTTGTTCCTCTATAGGTAATAGGTTTGGATTCCTCTGTCTTCTCTCAGGATTTTTTTCTTTATCTTTGATTTTCTGAAGTTGAATATGATATGCCTAGGTGTAGGATTTTTTAATGTTTATCCTACTTATTCTACTTATTGTTCTCGGGGCTTCCTGGATCTAAGGTTTAGTGTCTGACATTAATTTGGGGAAATTCTCATTCATTACTGCTTTGAATGGTATTGCCATTACATATATGTTATACCTTTTATCATTGTCCCACCATTCTTGGACATTTTATGTTTTCAGTCTTTTTTCTCTTGCTTTTCAGTTTTGAAAGTTTCCATTGTTACATACCGAAGCTCAGAGATTCTTTCCTCTTCTATGTTCAGTCTACTGATGAGCGCATTAAAGCATTCTGTATTTCTGTTAGATTGTTTTTTATCGCTAGCCTCTCTTTTTATTCTTTCTTAGGTATTTCATCTCTCCGCTTACATTGTTCCCGCATGTTGTCTAATTTTTCTATTAAAGCCCTTAGCATATTAATTAATTATAGTTTTTAAAAAATTCTGGGCTTCCCTGGTGGCACAGTGGTTGAGAGTCCGCCCGCCGATTCAGGGGACACGGGTTCGTGCCCCGGTCCGGGAAGATCCCACATGCCGCGGAGCAGCTGGGCCCGTGAGCCGAGGCCGCGACAGTGAGAGGGCCGCGTACCGCAAAGAAAAAAAAAAATTCCTTTTCTGATAATTGCAAGATTCCTGCCATATTTGACTCTGGTTCTGATGCTTGTTCAGTCTACTCAAACTGTGGGCTTTTTCCCTGTTATTTTTTTGTTGAAAGGTGGACATGATGTACCAGTCAAAAGGAATTGTGTTAATTAGGCCTTTAGTAATGTATTGGTACAATGCGGAAGGAGATAAGTGTTCTATAGTCCTCCCATTAGCTCTCAGTTATTTGGTGAGCCTGTGCCAGTGGACTGTGAATTTCACAGCTTCTCGGGTTTTTCCCTTCCCCCAAGTCAGTTAGGCTCTGATAATACCCCAGCAGATTAGGCTCTGGTTAAAAAGTTTCTCCTCAGGGCAGGCCTTGTTAAGAAGAACAGAATACTCCATGTTTCAAAATTGTTCCTTTTCTCCTCACCCTGCCTGAAGCATGAGGCGATTTTTCTCTGATATTCACCGTGAGGGCCTGGTAAAGCTCTGAGAGGTAAAACCCACCTGTGACAGTCCTCCTGGAGTTTTTAAGTCTCAGTCTTGTCCACACTGAGCCTCCAGCAAGTCATCAACTACAGTTTAAGTTTTCTTACCCTCAACACTGGCTCTCACAGAGATTTCTGCTCATGGGTTTGTGCACTGGTAAGTTGTGTTTCTCTTTATCTCCTTGTCAGTCTTTGAAATTTGGGGGGGCAGTGGTTTGCCCTATGACCTCACTTGTATAATGGATCTAAGAAAGGTCATTTATTTTTCAGTTTGTTCAGCTCTTTACTCATTGTTAGTATAGAAAGTGTAGACTTTTAAATTCCTTACATGCGAGACCAGAAACCCTACCATCTTATTTTTACAGACAATTATATTGGGGGTCAGAAAGTTAGCTAGTTTTAAGGTTTCAAACTATAAAGGCATTTAGGGACATCCTGCACAGTCACCTATGAAGAGGTCTCATAAAAAGAGCTTTCTCATGGATAGACTTGACACCACAGGGCTGAGGTAAAACCACCTTGGTTTTTTGCTAAATTCATCTACATGATTAGACAGTCACTTCCCCCAGCCTTTGGACCGCCATTAGCAGTAGTTACAAAAGCACACAGAAGCTCCACAGGTAAGACTGCTTCTTCCACAACTTCCATTTCACCAGGACAGTAGTTAAGAAAGGGTTCTGGATAGCTAGTGGGAAGCAGCTACGCATAGCACAGGGAGATCAGCTCGGTGCTTTGTGACCACCTAGAGGGGTGGGATAGGGAGGGTGGGAGGGAGGGAGATGCAAGAGGGAAGAGATATGGGAACATATGTATATGTATAACTGATTCACTTTGTTATAAAGCAGAAACTAACACACCATTGTAAAGCAATTATACTCCAATAAAGATGTTAAAAAAAAAAAGAAAGGGTTCTGAATTTAGGGTGTTCACAAAAAGACCTCTATCCCACTATCCTGCAAAATTTTCAACCTTACATTCACTATCAACTTTTTAGGTGCTGATACGCCCTTTCCGTAGTAACTATAGAAAGCCCAGGACTCCCCTAGAACCCTATGAATAGAAGGCAGTCCAATCCTCTTGCACTCACCACCCTCATTTCCTAGTGTGCTTCCTTCTTGATTTTTCTCAATAGCACATATCACCATATCACACACACACACATATATATATATACACACACATATATATAATTTATTTGCCACCCCACGAGAATATAAGTTCTGTGAAGTTAGGAACTATATCTCGTTGGTTCACCTATGTGCCTAGAGCCTAAAACAGTGCCTGGCACATAGTAGGTTTGCAAATATTCATTGAATGAATGACTCATGAGTGAAGAAAAGGATTTTCAATCAAATTGACTATGTCTAAGATGTCAATCAGTTTGGATAGTTTTAAAACTCAATTGACTTATATTATTTGACTGACAAATACATTCAGTCAAAAATGTCATTACATAGGCATAATTTATATGATATCTTCTCACTAATATAATTATATGTAAACTTATTTGCATTCTCCAAAAATATTTACCCAATGATTCAATATACTCAAACTCTAGAACAGAGTATATGGCAAAATGACCTGAATGAGGTTCAGTAATGTTTTAAATGTGATCATATTCATATAGAAATGCTCAGAAATATTTTATTAAAATAAAATGTTATGTCTAGAAAATAAATACTAAAACTTTAAAAAACTTCTTATGACTGGATGGTGCAATTGTAGGTATTGTCATTTTCTTCTTTACACTTTTTGATACTTTCCAAATTTTCTACAATGAATATGTATTAATTCTATAATAAGGGGGAATTTTAAATTTTTATTTATTTATGCATGCATGCATGCATGCCGCACTGCAAGTTTTGTGGGATCTTAGTTCCCTGACCAGGGATTGAACCCTGGCCCCCCAGCAGTGAAAGTGCCAAGTCCTAACCACTGGACCACCAGGGAATTCCCAGGGAAATATTATTTAAAACAGGGAAATATTATTTAAAACAAAGAGTATTTTAAGATTCTGAAGGTAAAATGTAAATTGCACAGTAAAAGTAAAGATAGAGAGTTTAGATAGAATGGTCTGTTTTCTCATTTATCTTAATATATAGAGCACAAATGTGGAAGCTTTTTGTCACCTCTGTGTAGACTACTAGTTCTAAAACCATCATCATCAAAGCCATCTAAAGTCATCAGAGTGAATGATTTAATTTCTATTTTTATCAGTATTAATTATTTGGGGGCTCTTTTTTTTCTATTTCATGTGAATCAAGTAGCATATTTTGTTAATAAACTTTATTTTTAGAACATTTTCAGATTTACAGAAAAAATATAGTAGTGATTTCCCATAAACTCTGTACCCAGTTTCCCCTATTATTAACATCTTACATTAGTATAGTACATTTGTTACAATTAATAAACCAATATTGATATATTACTTTTAACTGAAGTCTATACTTTGTTCAGATTTCTTTAGTTATTACCCAATGTCCTCTTGGTTTTGTCTTTCCAGAATCCCATCCAAAATGGTACAACTAAATGTACCATGTTGCAATTAGTTGTCAGATTCCCTTAGGCTACTCTTCACTTTGAGAGTTATTAGAGTTTCCTTGTTTTTGATGACCTTCACAGTTTCTAGGAGTACCGATTAAGTATTTTGTAAACTGCTCCTCTATTGGGATTTGTCTGATGTACTTCTCAATAGTAGACTGGGGTTATGTTTTTGAGAGGAAGACCATAGACGTGAAGTGCCATTATCCTCAATCATATCGACGGTACATACTATCAACATGACTTACCATTGTTGATGTTGACCATTATCTGGGTGAGGTAATGTTGCTGAGGTTTCTCCACTATAGAGCAATTGTCTCTACCCCGTGCCATACTGTACTTTTTGGAAGGGAGTCACTATGCATAGCCCTCACCTAAAGACTGGGGAATTATGTTCCATTTCTTTGAGGATAAAGTACTCAATATCTACACAAATTATTTGGAATTCTTCTGCAAGGGATCTTTGTCTCTTCTCCTTCATTTATTTATTCAGTCATATATTTATATCAGTATGGACTTACGGGTATTTATTTTATACTTTGGTTAAATTTCAAGACTACTTTATTTCTCTGCTCATGGTTCTGTTCCTAGCTATTGAGAACTTTTTCAGTTGTATCTTTTGTCTTTTTTAACATACCCCCATCAGTGTGTGTGTGTGTGTGTGTGTGTGTGTGTGTGTGTGTGTGTGTATGTGTATCTGTATGTGTAGTATTTCTCCACTTGCTGGTGTTATAAGATGATCCAGGCCTATCTTGTGTATTTCCTGCCCCAAACCTAGAATCAGTCATTTTTCTTTGGACCTCTGGTTCCTTTTATTGGGAAATGGTATTAGAAACCAAGATTGGGGTACTAGGTATACTCTTTGCTTTCTTTTAGGCCTTCTCTGCTACAAAGGAAAGAAATATTTGTGTGCCTATTAACCCATGTATATACAAATATCTATAAATAGTACTATATGTAACCATCTGTATATGTATTAAGCTAAACATAACACTGATGTCTCCAAGTCTAATCAGTTGCTTCATTGATGATTTTATTCTCATTCCTTTGCTTAACTGTAACTTCTTAGTCCAACAGTAAGAAAGCTGGCTCCCACAATCCACAATCTATTTACTTAATTATTCAGTTCCAGTATACATGTATAGCAGTATCAGAAATGTTAATCCATACTCCATGGGGGGAAAAACTTTACAAACTATAGTATAGTGCTTATGTATAGTTCTTTTGCCTTTAGTCTTACAGACTCTACTTATTTCCAAAGTTAAGTCAGTACCTTTTCTCCCTACCACCTTCAGTGAGATTGTTTCCCTTTTTTGTAATAAGGTTATATTTTTTGTCATATACTGCATTCCATCCTGAAATCTCAGGACCTACTAACTGATTTTTCAAATTCGCATACACTGTTTCACTCTCTGTACAGCACTCTTCTATGGGTTTTGACAAGTGCATAATGTTATATATCCACCATTGCAGTTTTATACTGAATAGTTTCACCGCCGTGTAAGTCCTCTGTGCTTCACCTGTTTGATTCTTTTCCCCTTCCCTCCTGCAACCACTGATCTTTTTACCGTATGTGTTTGCCCTTTCCAGATGTCATGTAATTAGAATTATATAGTTTGTAACCTTTTCAGTCTGGTTTCTTTCACTTAAAAATGATAATTCATATTTTTCATATGAAAATTCAATTCAAAATTGATATTTATTTCTTATCGCTGAGTAATATTTCATTTTACTTGAGGTACTACAGTTTGTTTATTCACTCACCTATTGAAGGACATATTGGTTGCTTCCAGGTCTTAGTGATGATGAATAAAGTTGTTATAAACATTTTTGTGCAGGCTTTCTTGTAGACATAAGTTTGCAAAAATTTGGACATGTATCTAGAAGCATGATTGCTTATGCTATGATCAGATGGTAAGACTATGTTTAGCATTACAAGGAACTTTCCAACTGTCATCTAAATTGACTGCACCATTTTATTGTCCTACCAGGAATGTTCCAAATGCTCACCATCTTTGGTATTATCATCTTTTTTTTAAATTTTACCCATTCTAATAGGTATGTAATGGTATCTCATTGTTGTTCTAATTTGGAATATCCCAATGACAGATAATGTTGATCATTTTTTCATATACTTATTTTCCATCTATATATCTTCTCCAGTGAGTTTGGGTTCTTTTTGTTTTGTTTTACTTTTTAAATTAGGTTGTATGATTTCTTATGGGTTGAATTTTAAGAATTATTTGTATATTTTAAATACAAGTTCTTTTCAGGTATGTGTTTTGCAAATATTTCTCCTGGTTTGTGACTATTATTATTATTCTCTTAATAGTGTTGAATTAAATTTGCTAATATATTTTTGAGGAATTTTGATCTGTGTTTATGAGAGATATTGATCTGTAATTTTCCTTCCTTGTAATGTCTTTGGTTTTGATATTAGGGTAATGCTGGCCTCATAGAATGAGTTAGGTAGTGTTTCTTCTACATTTATATTCTGGAAGAGACTGTGGAGAATTGGTATGATTTCTTCTTTAAATATTTGGTATAATTCACCAATGAAACCATTTGAGCCAATGCTTTCTCTTTTGAAAAGTAATTGTTAATTCGATTTCTTTAACAGATGTAGGCTATTCAAATTAGATATTTTCCTTGTGTAAATTTTGGTATTTTTGTATCTTTCAAGGAACTGATCTTTTTTTAAATAAGGTATCAATTTGGGAGCATAAATATTCTTCTCTTCTCTTATTCTATTAATGTTGTTGGAACTGGTAGTGATGATCACTCTTTCCTTCCTTTACTGTGAATTTGTTTATTCTCTATTTTTTCTTGTTTAATTTGCCAACAGGTTTATAACAATTTTATTGATCATTTCAAAGAACCAGTTTTTGGTTTCATTGATTTTCTGTTTTTCTGTTTTTAATTTCATTGATTTCTGCTCTAATATTCTTTTTTTCTTACTTGATTTAGTCTCAATTGGTCTTTTTTCTCTAGTTTTGCAAGGTGAAAACTTAGATTATTGATTATAGATCTTTCTTTTTTTCTAAGTAATGGATTTAATACTATAAATTTCCCTCTAAGCACTGGTTTTGCTGAATTCCAAAAATTTTGAGAGGTTGTATTTTCATTTTTGTTTAGGTCAAAATATTTTTTAAGTTCTATTGAGATTTCTTCTTTGACCCATATGTTATTTTAACGTGTATTGTTTAATCTCCAAATATTTGGGAGTTTTTTTAGCTATCTATGTGTTACTGATTTATAGTTTAATCCCACTGTGGCCTGAGAACATACCCTGCATGATTTATTTTATTTTAAATTTATTAAGGTGTTATAACCAAGCATATGGTCTGTCATTAATAATGTTCCAGGAAATCTTGCGAAAAATGTTTATTCTGCCAGTGTTGGATAGGGTATTCTATAAATGTTAATTAGTTCAGGTTTATTCATAATGCTCTTCAGTTAAACTATATCTTTACTGACTTTCTGCTTGCTGATGTATCAGCTATTGACAGAAAGGTAATGAAAACTGCAACTATAGGGCTTCCCTGGTGGCGCAGTGGTTGAGAGTCCACCTGCCAATGCAGGGGACACGAGTTCGTGCCCCGGTCTGCGAAGATCCCACGTGCCACGGAGCGGCAGGGCCCGTGAGCCATGGCCGCTGAGCCTGCACGTCCGGAGCCTGTGCTGCGCAACGGGAGAGGCCGCAACAGGGAGAGGGCTGTGTATCGCAAAAAAAAAAAAACAAAAAAAAAACAAGTACTGCAACTATAATAGTGGATTTATCTATTTCTCCTTAAAGTTTTATCAGTTTTTATCCCACATATTTTGATGTGCTTTTATTTAGGTATATACATATATTAAGAATTATTATATCTGCTTGGAGAATTGACCCTTTATCATTATAGAAGCCTGTCTTAATCCCTAATAATTTTCCTTGATCTGAAGTCAACTATATCGGAAGTTAATATAGCCACTCTTGTTTTCTTCTGATTAGTATTAACATGATATCTCTCTCTCTGTTCCTTTACTTTTAGTCTGAAAGTGGACTTCTTATAGTGGACTTCTTCTAGACATCATAGAGTTGTCTTTTTTAAAAATACAATAATCTGTCTTTTAATTTGTATAGTTAGGCCATTCACATTTAAAATGTATTTTGATATAGCTGGATTAATAACTACCGTGTTTCTGTTTTCTGTTCATTGCATTTTTCTTTGTTTTCTCTGATTTTAATTCAACATTTTCTATGACTCCATCGCCATTCCTCTTTTAGCATATCAATTCCCTTCTTGAGTTCATATCAACTCTCTTCTGCACTGTCTTCTTACTAGCAGTGTTTTAGAAGGGATATCTGCTGTAATTCTTAGCCTTTTTTTCTCTACAAGTCAGGTGTGTTTTTTTTCCTTAATTCTGGCTGATTTCAACATTTTCTCTTTGTCTTTGGTTTTCCAAAGTTTGAGTATGATATGCCTAGACTTGGGGGGGTATTTTTTGGTATTTATCCTGCTTATATTTTTTGAGCTTCCTAGTCTGTGGTTTGGTGTCTATCATTAATGTTGAAAAGTTCTCACTATTATTATTTCCAATATTTCTCCTGCTCCTTCTTTCTTCTTCTGGTATTCCAAATGCTTGCAGGTTACACTTTTTGTAATTGTACCACAATTATTAGATGTTCTGTTCAATTTTTTATTTTTATTTTTTCTTTTCTGCATTTCTTTTTGGAAAGTTTATAGTGACCTATCTTCAAGTTCACTTATTGCTTTCTCAGCTGTACCAAGTTTATTGATAAGCCCTTCTAAAGCATCTTTTATTTTTGTTACAATGGTTTTGATTTCTTGCATTCTCTTTTGATTCTTTCCTAGAGTTTCCATCCCTCTGCTTACTTTACCCAGATATTCTTGCATACTCTCTACTTTTCCATTAGCACTCTGAACATATTAATCATAGTTATTTTAAAGTCCCCGACTCATAATTCTAACATCTGTGTCATATCTGAATCTGGTCAGATTCTTGCTTTGTCTTCAGACCTTGTTTTTCTCTTTTAGCATGCCTTATAATTTTTTGTTGAAGGCCAGACAAGATGTGTCAGGTGATAGAAACTTAAGTGAATAGGCCTTTAGTGTAAGGTTTTATGTCAGTGTGTCTAGGACTAGGGCTGTATTGAATATTTGCTGCATCTGTAAGTGCCAAAGGCTTCAATTCCTTTATTGCCCTTGTTTTTGTCTCCCTCGTTGTCTTTGGCTTCCCTAAGATACCTTCCTTAGATAAAGTCTGTCTTTTAGTTCTTTGAGCTGTAATGCACTGGATCCCTGTCAATGTGATGGAAGGAAACAGGGGAGAGGAAGTATTTTGTATTATTATGACTGAATCTCTTTTAGTGGGCTTTGCTCCTGGGCTGTAACCTTTACAAGTTACAGTTCTTAGATTTTTTTTTTCCCCCTTTGGTGTTGCACGAAAGCTAACAGAGGCTGGAGAGGAGAGAATTCCCTTCCCTTAGGTGGCTAAGTCTTTTTAAATCTTTCCCTTGAAGAGCACCCCTTCATTTTGAGACCAATCCTGGGGCAGTTGACAATGGCTACTTTTCCTCTTCCATGTGAGAGCCATGAGGGGATCTTAACTTGGTTCTTCAAGGTAAGAACCTGGAATGGTTCCTGGAGGTAAAACCCAAGATAGTATTGGGAGTCCCCTTAGGATCACAGCCCCCAGAAATAGCTCTCTCTCATACTAGTCCACACTCAGCCTCTAACAGTTCATCAAAATTATTGTTTCCAGCAGTTTATGACCCCAGTGGTTTCTTCTTAAGAAAAGGAGCTGGAGACTGTGACTCTACATTTGCCTCTTTCTCTGAATTTCAGGATGGCAGTTTGCTCTGCCGTATCAGTTCTCTGATAAGAAGTCCAAGAAAAGTTACTGATTTCAGCTTTTTCTGGTTGTAAAAATGGGAGTGACAACTTCCAAAGCTTTTACATGTCAGAGCTGAAATTGGAGGTTTGATCTCTTTTTATTTTTAAATCACTAGTGCTAGACTATTTTGCCTGAAAAACGTCTCGACACGTCTGAAGTTAAATAGCCAAGTCTCTGTTTGCCTCATAAACAAGGACACCCGTAGATGGGCTTGCCTATTCTAAGGTGAGAGAGGAAATCCACGTGCCAGAGGAAATTTTAGCCCTGGAGTCATTCTCAAGGCTCTGGAAACCCCCACACTTGAAAAATACAAAATTGATATCATCATCCTCCAAGTTTTTATTTTACTGCTTTTAAAAGTAGTGAAATATATGCCACAATATGTCTCATTCTAAAGGTTGAAAAATTTATGCTATGACTATAATGACATCATTCTGCCTCCCCCAGAAGGCTTTTGCTTGGAGAGTTCAGCAAGAGAACAAAATTAACAGGAAACGTCACTTTCACACACACAGATGGAAAAATGTTAACATCTCCTGAATTCTATGACAGTCTCCTTGATAGGAACATATATGTCACCATAACGTACCAACGATGTGCAAACACATCTTATGAGCAGGTGCTAAACTGAGGTCATTGCTGGAAGGTGGAAGTTTTGGCAGCACCAAGAACAAAAGATTCCTCCTAGGCGTAGTTTGGAGCTAAGAAGTAAGAATCATGTGTAAGGAATGTTCCAGGCAGGATAAAACATTTGGATGCTTTGATGACAGTGTATGGAGGAGGCCTCCTATTCTATTAAACCTTCATTTCATAGATCACAAAGCAATCCTACTCCTTACTTAAAGATATTATAATATAAAATATTTTCTCCTGATTAAGTAATGTTCTGATTGTTCCAAAGTGAAAAAGGAATATGTGGCCCTTGACCCTTGTTCCCTGAGGCCTGACTTCATAACAGTGAATCATGAAAACAGTACAGAAATATCCAGCAGATTCCTTTTGCTCAGCTATTCCCTGTAGACTCCCTAAGTAGTCTTCACCTCTAAAATGTGTTCCATGTTGCCAGTATATTGCACTAAAGAACAGCCAAAGGCTATGTGACCAGTTCTATATCCAGGGAAGATATTAATGTGAGTTTTCTATACATAAGATAGAGGAAACATTCTTTTCTTTGCCATGTATAATCCTAAGAAAGTTTTCTCTCTGAATGTTCACAGAATTATAAAGTGAGGGTTTCTTTTTATATTTGTGGAAATATAAGACAAATTGGATCTTCAAAATGTTATAGTCAAAAGAAAGCAACATTCTTTATTGGTTCATGGGAAAGGTGTACAGAGATATCAAACATTAACAGTCTATAAACCTGAATTATTGGTCAGAGAATTGAATGTAAACCAAACTATTACCCTGATCCAATCCCTCTTTCCTTGCAGTCCTAGCACGTGTGCCTGTGCACACGTACACACACACACACACACACACACACACATAAATACTCTCTTCTAGTACTCTACTCCATTAATTCTCTTCTCACTATTGTCTTGACAATGTATTCCTTTCTTCTGTCTCCTTCCCTCAGCCTAGCAAAATCTTTTCCTCAATTCTACTTTCAAGTTATAGCCTTATCTTCCTTTTGTAACTCTTTTGTTGTACCCTTAACATTTGACATTGTGAAAATTTTGTTACTGTTAGACAATCAATCACCTACACATAAAATCTAGAGAATGGTGGACAAAAGTTCTTTACTTTTCCTGTTTAGCAGGATCTCCATGTCCCTCCAAGGAAAGACACGAGAAAAATCCCTTTTCTAAGTTTCCTTCTCATTGCCCTGCTTCCTTAATGCCCTCTACCCCCAGGATCCTTCATCTTCTTAAACGTCATCTCAAGCTGTCAGTTTTTTCCATCTGGTTTTCTCTGTATGGAAATGCGCGCGCGCGCGTGTGCGTGTAGTTTCAGGTCCTCTGAGTATTTTGCTGTTTTTGGCTGGAGAATAAAGGAGAGTATAGTTATCTAGCAGTATTCAGTAACTCTCCTGAAACTGCTTTATTAAGATCATCAGTAAGACTCAAATGTGTCTTTTTGGTCTTCCTCCTCCTCTTATTGATAACTCTAGTATTTGAACCTTTCTATTAATACTTTGTCATTTTAATTGGCCTCCGGAACAAAATTTCTATTGGTTTTCATCCTATAACTTAAAAAATTCCTTTTCCGTCTCCTTCATGGGGCCTCTTCTGAAATAACAGGGAGTTATGCCTAAATATAGGCATTGCTGAAGGTATGTTTTTGGCTTTCATCTCACTTTGCATATTTCTTTGGGCCATGATATCTCTTCTGATTCATTGTATGTAGATGATGTTCAAACTGGTACTGAGGAGGTGACATCTAAACTGGGTCTTGAAAGATGAGTGGGAATTTATTAGGTGGACGACGGGAGCAAAATCTGTTCAGAAGAATGGTACTGCGTACCTAAAAATACAGAAAGATAAATCAGTACGGCAAATTTTGGGGTACTGTCCACAGTGCACAAGAGTGTGAACTGTGCCCCCCTGGTCCTTGTTAGAATATTAAGAATAAGAGGGACCTGTGGAAGATGAGGCCACAGCAATAGTAAAATTATTCGTGATAAGGAGTTAACATTTTATTCTTTATATCAGTATACTCTAAAGTATGTTTTCAGACAATGGATTGCCAAAAAAATTGGCATAGGTATGTTTAAAAAGCCCATAATCACATGAATCCAGGCTCATTAGCTTGATCACATTTAAACAGATTTCTCTACTAGAGGGAGCTCTTTATAGCCAATTTACCCTGTGACCCTCTTAAGAATATAAGATGCAGCATTTGTCATGGAACTCTTTGGCATTTTCTAGACTATACATTGGGAATCTGCTTTAAGTAATGGAGGTCATAGAAGTATTTAACTTGTATTTTTAAAGATGACTCAGGTAGCAGTACAGAAGAAAGATGGCTTGAAGATATTGTAAATAGGATAAATATTGCCACATGTAGTCATGTAAGAAAGGAAACAAGAGGATACAGGAAGCAAGATGAGTATTGAAGATTTGCTCTCAATATAATCGGTGAGAAAATGATGTTCTGAAAAAAGCAATGTCACAGGCAATGATAATGGAGAGGAGTAAGAAATTTTTCAAGAGCTTTTTTTTTTTTTTAAGAGCTTTTTAAGAGGTAGACTCAACCTTCTTTTTCAGCTTCTTTAGGAGTAGACTCAACAGGATTTAGTAGACAGTAGACAGCGGGAGATGGGAGAGGGAGGGAAGAGTCCAGTACAGGACCCTGATTTCTGATATAGGAGCTGTTTGAAGAACTATGGCATGATATGGATATTCAATCCAGAATGAGGTGGTGGCAGTAGGGGTAGGGCAGTTGCAAGGAGAGTGCTATGAAGTGAGAAGCATGTGAAAAGGTGGTGGAGGAAAACCTCTACAATTTGCATGAAACTGCACACGCTCTAAAATGAACATTGTTTCATATCATGTGGCTAAGTACAGTGAATAATTATCTTGTGTGATTTACTCTCTCAGGGATTATTCCTAATTTATTTTAATAACATTTATTTCTATATAAATTTGATATGTTTAGTTGCGATTGAAGCTTAGGTAGAACTCAGGTCTGGTACTAAAATAAAAACTCACCATTATTTCCTGTGTTAATCTCTTAAAATAATCCCATTTCTGTCAAGCAAACATACAACTCATTCTCCCATAAAAGAGGCTGGAAACCAGGTTTTTCTCTATTTCTCCCCTCATATTCCAGTCCTACTGTTTCATCTTTTTAATATCTCTCATATGCAGAAGATCCCAAAGCAATCCTGAAAGGCACAAAAGTAGAAGTGAACAAATAGACATATATTCTTGGGTGGGAAGACTTAACATCATAACTATGTCAACACAATAAAAATATCATTAGGTTTTCTTTCTCCTAAAGCTAAACAGAGTTTAGTTGGAAAAAGAAGTAATAAACCTAAAATAAAAGATAACTCTGAAAAGGAGAATGAGAAAAATTTATCCCTAGAAGTTGTTGGTACATATTACAAAGCTTCCGTAATTAACCACTATGGAATCCACGCATGAAAAGATAAGTAACATAACATAAAAGGTGAAAATGTTTACAGTGACTTTAAAATACAAGAATTTGACTGTGTATCCTTAGCTGGATATATTCATAGGTCCAAAAATTGAAACTTGAAAAAATAACTAACTGTACAGTCTGAGGATTTGTATTGTAGGTAGCAGTATTGTATTGCTACTATGAGACTGTTGTCTTTGTAGCAAGGGAAAAGGCAAAGGATTTATGGTTATCATTAAAAACAAGGAGTGCTGGCATAAGGGAAACAGGGAAAAAATGTAAGATCAATACATTTAGGTAAAAACCATATACTCCTGAATTTGAATTGGAACTCACAATAAATATAAATAATATGAACTCACAGTAAACTTTATCTTTAAAAAGTACACATTTCTTGGCCCTGTCCTCTAGAAACATAAAAGCAATGAGTAACTCTATAGCAATGAGCACACCTAGAATTCATTTGTGGTCTCTAAATACCATTTCACAGTAATACAGTATCCTTGGAGAATGGTTGATTCTGAGTGCTGAGTAGAAAACTTAAAAAAAGATGATCCTGGGACATCTTGTCATACAGGAAAGAAAGCTCTCAAAGGCTACTAGGGTTGTATCAAAAAGATTCAGAAGTCAATTAAAAAGCCTTCCTATGGGGCAAAGATAGGACAATTTGAACATCAATAAGGATAACTGCAGTAGATTGAAATACATCAAACATATCTTAATGTATGAGTTCATAATTATTTTAAAATAAAGAAAATCATTGGTAACTTTGGAGAAGGCTAGAAAAACAATTCATTTTTTTAAGAACTGGTACATAAAGAGCAATAGATATTTATCCTGCATTTCCTATATAAATTATGAGTCAAGGTAATCAAATTATTGATGTTTGTATTTATAGTATTTCAATTAATAAATTAAAATGAATGAATTAGAATATCATCACTTTTTAATAGTTGCTGTAACACACACAAAAAAAGAGACAAATATTATGTGCCCCTTGATACTACACAGCACAACCTATAAAAAATTCTTGCCCTCACCTCCACCAAAAAAAAAAAAAAGAAAAGAAACCTAAATCCGATCAAGCTTTAAAATATAACAACCATTTTCTAGGAAATATAGGAGACGGACGATCATTGTAAATAGTACCATGAGTGTGTAATCAGCAAATATTGTCTGTCTCTTTAATAAATAAATTTCAAGATAAATTAAAAAACAGAAGATAAAACTAAAGGTGAAAAATATTTATGAAACATCATCAACTAATTACAATAAATGGACATTATTTGAATACTGATTCAAAGAAATGAATTACAAAAAAATTTCAAATAAAAAAATTAGGGAAATTTGAACACTGACTACATATTTGGGATTGTTCAGAAATAGTTAATTTTTCAGGTATGATAAAATTTTTTTAGATATTATGGTTATGTTTTTTAATGAGTCCTCATCTCCTTATTTAGAAATTTAGTCATAAAACCTGTAGTCACATTAGGTAGGTAGGAATAGAGATAAGATTGGTCATAAATTAATAATTTTTGAAGCTGGGTGGTAAATATTTGGGGGTTCATTATATTATTTTTTTATTTTGAAAAATTTTGTAATAAAAGGTAAGAACAAGTCTCCTATTATTTTGTCTTTCTTTCTCACATCAGGTTCTTGTTTTCCTTTCCTAGAAGATTGCCACAGTAACTAGTCTCACCAACCTGAATTTTTACCCAGAACATACTCATTTAGATTCATCTTAAAACTTTCACGCACAACTTTCCACCAGTAGCTACCTTGCGTAAAACTTACAAATGATTCCTCACTTTCCTCAACATAAGTGATCATAAGTTTATTCAAAATAAACTTGTTTTGACATCAAGGATAACTTACAATCTGTTTCCATTCAACTCTCTGACCACTTCCTTTATTTCTCTTTGTGAACCCAATGCTTTAGTCAAAGCAGTCTATTTGTCCACCTGTCTACTTGTCCTTAAAAAAGATGTGAGAGCTCCACTTCCACCTTTGCTCTTGCCATGCTCCCTGAGTAGTTGCCCTTCCTCTATATTTATCTTATTTATTCCTCAAATACCTATTCAAGTCTCATCTCCTCCACGTAGCTTTTCCCAAAGACTTTTCAACTATGGTCAACTCTCTCTTATTTGAACTTCGGTAGCAATTACTTTCCTATAACTCATTTTATTACATGCTACTCTTCATAGCTAGTGTATTTTAATGTACTTACTCTACCTCTCTGACAGCAGGGACTAGGTCAGATTTCTATGTACTTAAGCACAAACTGCAGCGCCTTATACATAGTAATTATTCAATAAACGTTTGTTGATGTCGTTGCTGTTAGTGCCACCATTATCATTGGTTGTAGTAGTGTTGGTGGTGATGGCGATAATGATAAAGGGAAGTTTATTTGACAATACTTATCAGAATCCCAGAAATTCTTCATTGAGATGGCGTTGGACCTAAAGACTTATAGCTGAGTTACAGTACTGATTCATAAAACTGTAAATTCAGCTTTTCTGTGGTCCCAGAAGTCTAGTCCATATGTCCAAATAACTTAATCCTGCTAATTAAGATGGTTTAAAAGATGCAAACAGGGACCTCCCTGGTGGTCCAGTGGCTAAGACTCTGCGCTCCCAATGCAGGGGACCTGGGTTCAATCCCTGGTCAGGGAACTAGATCCTGCATGCCGCAACTAAAAAAAAGATCCTGAATGCCACAACTAAGACCCGGCGAAGGCAAATAAATAAATAAATAAATATTTTTGGTAAAAGATGCAAACAAACAAAAAGAAAAACCAAACAAAATCCTATTTCCAAAATTCCTCATTGGCTTTATACTACTTAAAGAATTACAAATGTCTTAATATAGCTTTAGAGGTTTACAATCTGCTCTAAAATCCAGAATCAAATTTCATTCTCATTATTTCCCTGTATATACACTCTGCTTCAGTTAAAATAGTCTAATTTTAAATATCATTGGAAACTTTCCTGTTCTATTTCCATTAAACTTCCTTAGTTTAGAGCTTCATAATGTCTTGGATTTTTTAAATTCCTTTTCTAAACAATGACCTGGTCTCCAGACATGCTCCCTTCCAGTTCATTCTTTACCCAACCTTCACCGAAGCCCAAGAAAGATTTATCCTGCTTAAAATTCTTCTATGACTGTCTTAGCTATAAAGGCTAAATGTTTTAACCTGGTGTACAAGGCCTGTTATGATATTCACTTTCATTACTTCAAATGCCTGCTATATGCTAAGGGCTTCCTATAGAGTGGCAAACAGTGTACGACCTGGCCCCATGAGCTTATTGTGTAGTGAGGGAAAAAGGGAAAAAAATCAACGCACATAAGTATATGATAAAGGACAACAGCTATGACAGAAAAAAATGCCAGGAGAAAGAAATTTAGGGAGACATAAATTAGACTGATCAGAAAAGGCTGAAGTAACGTTTACTCTGTTTCCTTCATGTGGAGAAAAAGTTCCAGAAGATAAAGACTGAGAAGGCTCTGAGGCTAGAAAGAGCAGTGAAGTTACAATATGTACCATCTGTTTGTGTTCATTACCTGCTTGATATAATATTAGTTTTTAGAACAATTGATGGTCAGAAGGCTCTCAATATAAATTATGATAACCCTTTGTATTACACACTGTAAATATTTTTCTATTCTGCCATGTGTCTTTTATGTTTATAAACTTTTTTTTCTATCAGAAGTTTAAAATTTCAGCAGTCTTCCATAGGTCTATGGCTTTGCATTTCCTACTTTCAATGCAAGGTTATTATAAATATTCAGACAGATCTTCTTTTCTATTCTTATAGTTTTTTTTAAACATTTAACTATTTAATCCACCTGATTTTATTTTTGACATAACATGAGAGGGAAACTTTTGTTTTCTAAGTGGTTAGCCATTTATTGAATAATAATAAGGATTAGCATTTATTGTGGTTTACTTTGAGCCAGATACTCTACCAGATGCTTTACATTTATTATCTCTGTCAATTCTCATAACCCAACAAGGTAGGTAAGTGTTATACTCTCCTTAACTTTCATATAAGGGAGCTGAAGAACAGTTAAGATTTGCTCAAGGTAATACAGCTATTAAACATAGCTGGAATTAGAACCAAGAGTTATGACCCAAGAATCCATTCTCTTCACAAGTACATTGTACTGACTCCCAAAATTCTTCTCTCGCCCATAGATGTGAAAGTTTTCCTTTTTCATATAATAAATTTTTATTATATATATTGAAATATGTTACTACTTATGCTGTTTCTGGACTTTATTTACATATATACATACATATTTTCATATATATACTTATGTGTGATAGTTTTAAGGTGAATAAAGGACTGGTGATTAGTGTTCCATGTTTCTATGCTTCTATTAATTGACTGATTCATTTAATCAAATTATTTTTTCATACTAAAACGTGTTCACTACTTTTACTCTCAAAATTATCTCCTCAGTTTCTCTGCTATTTTTCTTATATTTTCTCACCTTTTCCTACACCCAACTTGATCACAGAATTTGCACTAATAATATTAAACCCCATACATGGTTTTCGACTACTTTTGTTGTAAGTCCTTTCATGTAATATAAGAAGAGATTAGTTTCTAATTGCTATCTACTGTTCTGATGTATTACAGTTTCATGATATTGAATACATTGAAAAATTAGAAAAACATTCTTCTTAGTTCCTACTCTAAAAACATAAATGTTATTTGCTCTCAGGTGTGTTACACACAAACTTTAGTTGTATTTTGAAAGAATGCAATATCTGTTACACATTATGATCTCTTGAGATATTCTTTAAAAGGAACATTCTTTAAGAGGAATGTTTCTCTATAGGATTATTGAATTTCCATAGGCTCCATTTTTCCTTCCTTTGCAGAGCTGCTGAATTAATCAGAATTGCCACGTGCTCTCTTAGAGACTCCTTCAAATGACTTCTCTCAACTTAATATACTTATATTAGATGAAGCTATCAGTGAGTTATTGGGACATATTCCCTGCTCTGTACATTGCAGACTAACACTGAATTGGCCACTTAAGAAAACTGCATTAACTCTTTCAGGCCACCAGGGTGCCATTTAGGGCCCTCATGTAACATTTTCCTTAAACTAGGTCATCATGATGTCATTTAATCATTTTAGAGTAGTGAAATAGATATTTATGAGATGGCCCCTACTAGTCTGAAAGGATTAGTGTAGATCTCCAAAGCCTGTGACCTGTTCCAAAGCCAAATGGGATGAACTTCTCTCAGTGTGCCAGTGATTTTCCAGTTCTAGCTACAATTCTCAGAGAGAATGTGCAGCATTTAACGATGGAAAGGAAATCAGTTGAAATTCCACTACCTAGTTCAATAAAAATTATTCATTGAAAAATTATTCCTGTTCTCTCTTCATTCCATTCCTGTTTTCAAGGCATAGCTCTAGCCTAGTTCAGGGCATATTAGCTGGTTGTCTATCCTTACCAGAAGACACTCACCTAAGAGAAATTGTCACTAATGGTAGAATCATAGCACTGGAAGCTACCTTTTGAAACTATCCGGTAAAAATGGAGTTCTCCAAGTAGAGCCCTTGTTAAATTATCTTATATTAATAGAAATTATCCTGCTTTTAAAGTTCTCCAAATTTTCTTTCACTAATACGACACTATTCTATACTGAGATAAAATTCCCTTTCTGGTGTCTTACTGAACATGTTAGGATTTGAAATATCATCTAGCTGTTCTCTGTAGAAATTTCTCTACTAAGTAACAATCTTTTGACCTAATCATGCAAGATCTGTGAAATTGTCAGAATTTAATATTTTTATAGCCCTTAGCACAACCTACAGGAGATGTATGGGAAACTGTTTATATTGTCACCTTTTGTGACAATATAATGAGGTGAATGCTCTAGAAACTGGAAAAAAAATACATGAAAGAAAATGTTTCACTGCATTAGAATAAAATTAGCCTTTAAAAAATTCTCCAAATTTCCATTTCCATATCTATTATCTGCCTATTTTTAACTGGTTCAAATTC
>NC_047035.1:68865252-68972752 GCF_011762595.2 Tursiops truncatus | reverse complement strand
TTGCTGTCTCTGGCAACCCTAATCAAAACTCAGTTTAAACAAGCTTAGGTATATATGAGAATTATTGACTCAGAAAATCTAGGAAAGGTTTAAACATAAAAAGGGCGAAAAGGGCAAAGAGGCAGCTAGTCTAAGGATCAGCTAGAAGTGACAACATGAATATCTTCAGTATTTACTCCTTATTGTGCATCATATGGTGGCTGCAGAGTCACTGCAGACTTGCATTAGTGGGAAAAAAAATGCTTACATTTAATGAGTTTTGTGTTTGGAAAATTTGCCGGTGGGGAGAGAGTGGTTTACTGTTCTTCCTCCTTCCAGATTCAGAAATACTAGGGAAAAGCTGTGATGGGTCTAGACCTGGGCAGGTGGCTAACCTCTGGCATAGTCAACTATGATCACTGCATAGGTCATTGAATATAAAAATATAGCACCTTTCACAGAAACTAGATGAGTAGAGTAAGACTAAGAAGCAGAGAAAAGGAATGATTTCTAAAAGAACGAGCATGCTGCTCCCAAATATAATGGGGTTTTTGGCAGGCAGATAGTAGGCAACAAATATACATTCCAAGTCAAATTGGTTCGTACGAAATGGGGCTTTTATTGAAAGGATGCAATGTTATCTTTAAAGAACACATGGGAGGGAGGACATCTAGGCATTATAGAAGACCTGGGCAATCAACAGGAAGGCCATTAGGATACACTCTCTCTACCTCCTGTTTGTCTCCCTTTTATTTTTTTCTATTTTAATTGTTTAATCTCTGCAGACTGTCTGGGCATGTCTGGTCCAAGTAGTCACAGATGCATGCTGGAGGCACACCTCATAGACAGCCTGGCTAGGAATCAGGGGACATTTGAGAAAGTTTAAGGAGTAGAGTACAGTCTTCTGAGATAGGCTATCTATTACATTCTGATATTTTAAGATAAAAAGTGTTACTACTTGTTTTATTTCTAGGCCCCTCGGGAAAGTACATATTTTCATCTCCTATCATTTCCTTTCCTAAATTAACTGTACCCTTGGGATGCCCACTCTCAGGAAAAACATGTAACAGTCATATTGATCCACAGTACTACAGTGATCCCTAGATCACTACAGAATACAGTCTGAGTGGCCACATTCTATAAATTCCATAAGCAGGGGTTCCCTACACTTACCAATAAAGTAGCAATTTGTTTTCAGCTAATTGCCTAAAGGTTTTACCCTAAAAAGAACAGTCTAAGATGCATTTGTCATGTACACTTAGAGAATATGATGAATTTGTAGCATGAACAGCTTGTCTCTTTGACTTAATACTGACAAACATTCAATTTGAAATTTGAAGAGGTAATGGTGGTAGTTACAAGGAAATGAAAAGCTTCAAAGCTTCACATATTCTTGGCATGACCTCTACAACAGCATCTGTTCTTGTCTTTTTGTTGTTGTTGTTGTTTTTTAATTCTTGAGTAATACTAGGAAGTTGCTAGACCAGATGAACTTCCTGGACCCAAACAATTAGCAAACGGTTATTCAGTCACTCCCAAGAGTAGATTTATGCTAGACAAGTAGAATATCATGGCCTTTTGATTTATTTTATATAACCTTCCATGCACACTTTTTCTTACAATGCCTGGCAGGTAGTCAGTGAGAGGAGACATGGGCTGAAGTATGGCTTTGCATAGGATATAGAGATGATGTGGTGTTATTTTCCATTGCCTCCAATTCCATTCACTAGACAGTCTTCACCTCTGGACTTAGAAGGGCTGACCCTGCAGACTCCATTTCCCTGACTGTTAGGAATGACCAGCAGCAATGGTAGGTGAATCTTAGGAGTGAGTGTGATCTTCCAGAGATGTATACAGACTGAGAAGAATGGAAGATGGGATCCTGAGGTATACCTGTGTATACTGAGGAAGAGGAGCCCATAAAGGAGACTGAGGTTTAGCATTTAAGTGGCAAAATACTAAGAGAAAAATGGGATGAGAGAGTCACAGAACTGACAGAAAAAGGGAATATCAAAGAGGGATGGACCAGTAGCATCAAATGGTACAAAGAGGATCCTGGAAATCATCTAGTGAATTAGTCATGTTAGAAGTCAACAGTGACATTGCAGAGAGCAGTTTCAGTGGTTGGGAATAGTGGTGGGGAAAGAAATCAGAACACAATAAGTTAAAGAGATAGGAAGCAGAAAAGTTTAGAAAATGAGAATCAGCTACCCTTTTAAAAAGCTTGGCTGTGGTCAAGCTAAGTATCAACAGTAATGCATATTTTAATGTGCACTTAAAATTCTCTATGCTTAAGAATAATTTGATAGAAAAAGTCACCAATGACCTGATTAAGACTTCATACGATAGTTCCTGGGAACTCAAAAAGGCAATTGCTACTCCTCAGTTTTTCTTTTGGGAACAACACTACTTAATTCTTAATCATTTCCAAAGCACCTACCTGAAGGTCAATCCAACAAAGAGAAGAAAAGAGATATCATATATGAATTTTTCCCCTTTTCCATAAGTCATTTACTGAGATTTTTAAAAAACTCCCGCATATCTTATATATTGAGAGTAGAAGACATAAAATATCAGTAGTTTGTGTTTAGGTAATGTGGATTATAGTAAAATAATCTGTCAATAACAGGTTCTGTCCTACTTTCTCACTAAAGATGTTGTTGTATAGTACCAAAATGACAGAAAATTTAGGCAGAAGTTTACATTATTCTCTTTGTTTTGGAACCTTTAGCCTTCCCCTCCTAGTCTGTTTTATACTTCTCCGAAGTAGTAATACTTTCTCTCAACCCACCTTCTCTGGGGTCCTGTCTAAAGTGCTGGCAAAGAAAGATCTGATAAACTCATTCACACTAACAAATGATGACAAAGCAGCCTAACCTGTCACCTCTCCCAAGATGGCTGTATATCTGAGACCTAAGTCCAGGAATGAATTTCAAATTGAAGAATTTTAGTTGTGTAGGAGGATGAAGCATTAGAGCTAGGCATGGTCTTATCAGAATATCACAAATAGGACTTATTCTACCTAAATATATGGCCAATATTACATAATGTTTTCAGTTAAAAGAGCAGATACTCTCAGAAAATAGATTTCTGTGATGTAAGGGACAAATTTGTTTTTCAATGATATTTTAGAAATATGTCCCAATGAGGTAATCACCAGATTTTCATTTACACATATGTGACTACACAGTTCCAGATTTCAAAGGAGTTTGTGGAGCAGGCTGACCTTTTGACATCGTCACAATTCTATAGCTATCGTTTATAAAAATGTGCAAAGATATCGACAGATAACTGGATAAAGAAGATGTGGTATATATATAAAATGGAATACTACTCAGCCATAAAAAATGAAATAATGCCATTTGCAGTGACATGGATGGACCTAGAGAGATTATCATACTGAGTGAAATAAGTCAGAAAGAGAAAGACAAATATCATATGATATCACATATGCGGAATCTAAAATATGACACAAATGAACTTACCTATGAAACAGAAACAGACTCACAGATAAAGAGAACAGACTTGTGTTGCCAGGGGAGGGGGTGTGGAGGAGGGAGGGATTGGGATTTGGGGTTAGCAGATGCAAACTATTACATATAGAATGGATAAACAGCAAGGTGCTACTGTATAGCACAGGGAACTATATTCAATATCATAATGGATAAGAATATGAAAAGGAATGTGTGTGTATATATATATATATATATATAAAACCATAATGGAAAATAATATGAAAAGGAATGTGTGTGTGTGTGTGTGTATATATATATATATATAAAACAATCACTTTGCTGTACAGCAGAAATAAACACAACATTGTAAATCAACTATATGTCAATAAAATACACTTTTTTAAAAATGTGAGATTTCAAAGAAAATGGTGGAAACTTATAAATTAAAGGTTTTTCAATATTGATCAGGCTGTAACATCCAATTAACATTTTGAAGGCTACCACTTCATTTAGATGAATGGCAGGCCGTGACTGGCAGCCACAAGACAGCTCATGAATAGGATTACAACAAAGTAATTTGCTTTTGTCAGAGAGAGGCTTTCAGTAATAGTGTTCTCTTGGCTTAATAAAGTTAAGCACCACTTATAATGGGTACTTCACTTTGCTTCTCTCTATCATATAGTGTGTTGGTGCTCTGTTCTTAGAGCAGACATCTGCGTAGGTGTTCATTTGTTCTCTCCCACTGTGTAGGTACTTAAATTCTCAAGCATCTAGCCATAAAATAGTTACACAAAATGCAGTGTGAATTTTTATAAGCTGGTATTCATCATCATCACCTAATGTACCAAAGATTTATACTTCCCAATATCTTTTTTTTTTTTTTTTTTTTGGCGGTACACGGGCCTCTCACTGTTGTGGAGCACAGGCTTCGGACACGCAGGCTCAGCGGCCATGGCTCACAGGCCCAGCCACTCCGTGGCATGTGGGATCTTCCTGGACTGGGGCACGAACCCGTGTCCCCTGCATCGGCAGGCAGACTCTCAACCACTGTGCCACCAGGGAAGCCCCCAATATCATTTATTTTGACTCATGCATGTATGAATTGAAAAAGCCCTCTGTATTTCGATACAAGTGTTAAAAATATAATCACTAAAAAACTATAATCACTGAAAAATGTGAGCTATATAAGTTAAAAACAACTAGTCTCCATCTTGAAACATCGCAGAGAATTTATGAAATGCATAGACCATAGGAAGATATTTTAAATAATGACAGGTTTGATTACAATTTTATCAATAGTGATACGTAACTTAGAAAGTTTTATTGATAAAAAGTTTGATATTCTATTATTCCAAAAGTTATCTTTTTAAAAAACTTTTATTTTATATTGGAGTATCATTGATTAAGAATGCTGTTTAATTTCATGTATACAGCAAAGTGATTTAATTATACATATACAAGTATCTATTCTTTTTCAAATTCTTTTCCCATTTAGATTATTACAGAATATTGAGTAGAGTTCCCTGTGCTACACAGTAGGTTATGGTTGGTTATCTTTATTTTTTGTCTGTGCCACATAGCTTATGGGATCTTCCTGACCAGGGATTGAACCCAGGCCACTACAGTGGAAGAACTGAGTCCTAACCACTGGACTGCCAGGGAATTCCCAGTTATCTATTTTAAATATAGCAGTGTATATATGTTAACCCCAAACAGAGTATTGAGTAGAGTCTGGTTTTGGTATCAGGGTGATGGTTGCCTCATAGAATGAGTTTGGGAGTGTTCCTTCCTCTGCAATATTTTGGAATAGTTTCAGGATAGGTCTTCTCTAAATGTTTGATAGAATTCAACTGTGAAGCCACTGGTCCTGGACTTGTGTTTGTTGGGAGTTTTTAAATCACAGTTTCAATTTCAGAACTTGTGATTGGTCTGGTCATATTTTCTATTTCTTCCTGGTTCAGTCTTGGGAGACGGTATCTCTCTAATAATTGGTCCATTTCTTCTAGGTTTTCCATGTTATTGGTGTATAGGTGCTTGTACGATCCTTTGTATTTCTGTAGTGTCCATTGTAACTTCTCCTTTATCATTTCTAATTTTATTGATTTGAGCTCTCTCCCTTTTTTTCTTGACGAATCTGGCTAAAGGTTTGTCAATTTAGTTTATCTGTTCAAAGAACCAGCTTTTAGTTTCAATGATCTATTGCTTTCTTCATCTCTATTTCATTTATTTCTGCTCTGATATTCATGATTTCTCTCCTTCTGCTAACTTTGGGTTTTGTTCTTCTTTCTCTACTTGCTTTAGGTGTAAGGTTAGGTTGTTTATTTGAGATAAGACTGTATCGCTATAAACTTCCTTCTTAGAACTGCTTTTGCTGCGTCCCATAGGTTTTGGATCATTGTGCTTTCGTTTTCATTTGTCTCTAGGTATTTTTTGATTTCCTCTTTGATTTCTTCAGTGATCCGTTGGTTGTTTAGTAGCATATTGTTTAGCCTCCATGTGTTTATGTTTTTTACAGGTTTTTTTTCTTGTAGTTGATTTCTAATCTCATAGCATTGTGGTCAGAAAAGATGCTTGATATGATTTCAACTTTCTTAAATTTACTGAGGCTCGCTTTGTCGCCCAGCATGTGATTGATCCTGGAGAATGTTCCATGTGCCCTTGAGAAGAATGTATATTCTTCTGCTTTTGGATGGAATGCTCTATAAATATCAATTAAGTCTATCTGGTCTAATATGTCATTTAAGGCCTGTGCTTCCTTATTGATTTTCTGTCTGGATGATCTGTCCATTGATGAAAGTGGGGTGTTAAAGTCCCCCACTATTTATGGCTGTTAGTATTTGCCTTATATATTGAGGTGCTCCTGTGTTGGATGCACATATATTTACAATTGTTATATATCTTCTTCTTGAATTGATTCCTTGATCATTGTGTAGTGTCCTTCTTTGTCTCTTGTAACAGTCTTTATTTTAAATCTATTTTGTCTGATAGAATATTGCTACTCTAGCTTTCTTTTGATTTCCGTTTGCATGGAATACCTTTTTCCAACCCCTTTCAGTCTGTTTGTGTCCCTAGCTCTGAAGTGGGTCTCTTGTAGACAGCATATATACGGGTTTTGTTTTTGTATTCATTCAGCCAGTCTATGTCTTTTGGTTGGAGCATTTAATCCATTTATGTTTAAGGTAATTATCATTAGGTACACTCTTATTGCCATCTTGTTCATTGTTTTGGATTTGCTTTTGTATTTTTTCTTCCCTTCCTCTTTTGTTCCCTTCTCTTGTGATTTGATGACTAATTTTAGTGTTGTGTTTGAATTCCTTTTTCTTTTTTGTGTGTGTATCTAATGTAGATTTTCAGTTTGCAGTTACCATGAGGTTTTGATATAGCAGTCTATATATAAACAAGATTGTTTTTAAGTTGCTGGTCTTTTAATTTCAAATGCATTTCCAATATCCTGCATCTGTGCTCTCCTCTTCTCACAATTGCTGGTTTTGACATCATATTTGTGTGCAGATGATTTCCTATTTTTACTGTATGTTTGCCTTTACGGGTGAGCTTTTCCATTCGTAATATTCTTGTTTCTAGTTGTGGTGTTTTCTTTTCCACCTAGAGAAGTTCCTTTACCATTCATTGCAAAGCTGGTCTGGTGGTGCTGAATTCTCTTAGCTTTTGCTTGTCTGTAAAGCTTTTGATTTCTCCATTGACTCTGAATGAGAGCCTTGCTGGGTAGAGTATTCTTGGTTGTAGGTTCTTCCCTTTTGTCACTTTAAATATAGCCTGCCACTCCCTTCTGGTCTGCAGAGTTTCTGGTCTGGGAATTTCCTTGTATGTTATTTGTTGCTTTTCCCTTGTTGCTTTTAATATTTTTTCTTTGCCTTTAATTTTTGTTAATTTGATTACTATGTGTCTCAGCTTGTTCCTCCTTGGGTTTATCCTGCCTGGCACTCTCTACACTTCTGGACTGGGGTGACTATTTCCTTTCCCATGTTAGGGAACTTTTCAGCTATTATTTCTTCAAATATTTTCTCAGGTCCTTTCTCTTTCTCTTCTCCTTCTGGGACCCCTATAATGCAAATGTTGGTGCATTTAATGTTATCCCAGAGGTCTCTTAGACTGTCCTCATTTCTTTTCATTCTTTTGTCTTTATTCTGTTCTGTGGCAGTGATTTCACCATTCTGTCTTCCAGCTCACTTACCTGTTCTTCTGCCTCAGTTATTCTGCTGTTGATTCCTTCTAGTGTATTTTTCATTTCAGTTATTGTATTGTTCATCTCTGTTTGTTTGTTCTTTAGTTCTTCTAGGTCTTTGTTAAACACTTCTTGTATCTTCACTATCTGTGCCTCCATTGTTTTTCCAAGATCTTGGATCATCTTTACTATCATTACTCTGAATTCTTTATTGGGTATATTGCCTATCTCCACCTCACTTAGTTGTTCTTCTGGGGTTTTATCTTGTTCCTTCATCAGGGACCTATTCCTCTGCTATCCCATTTTGTGTAACTTTCTGTGATTGTGGTTTCTATTCCACAGGCTGCAGGGTTGTGGTGCTTCTGGCTTCTGCTGTGTGCCGCCCTGGTGGATGAAGCTGTCTAAGAGGCTTGTGCAGGCTTCCTGGTGGGAGGGACTGGTTCCTGCCCACTGGTGGGTGGAGCTGGGTCTTGTCCCTCTGGTGGGCAAGGCCGTGCTCAGGAAGACTTTAAATGGCCTGTCTGCTGATGGGTGGAGCTGTGTTCCTGCCCTGCTGGTTGTTTGACCTGAGGCATCCCAGCACTGGAGCCTACAGGCTGTTGTGTGGGGCCAGGTCTTGGGGAGAAAAGGGTGGCCTCCAGGAGGGCTCATGTCAATGAGTACTCTCCAGAGCTACCGCTGCCAGTTTCTTTGTCCCTGCAGTGAGCCACAGCTGCCCCCTGCCTCTGCACGACACCCTCCAATAGTAGCAGGTAGGTCTGGCCCAGTCTCTCATAAAACCACTGCTGTTTTCCTGAGTCCTGGTACACACAAGACCTTGTGTGCACCCTCCAAGAGTGAAGTTTCTGTTTCCCCCAGTCCTGTGGAATTCCTGTGATCAAACCCCACTGGCCTTCAAAACCGGATTCTCTGGGGGCTCTTCCTCCCAATTCCAGATCCCCAGGCTGGGGAGCCTGAAGTAGAGCTCAGAACCTTCACTCCTTTGGGAAAACTTTTGTGGTATAATTATTTTCCAGTTTGTGGGTTGCCCACCCAGTGGGTATGGGATTTGATTTTATCGCGATTGCACCCCTCCTACTGTCTCATTGTGGCTTCTTCTTTGTCTTTGGATGTAGGGTATCTTTTCTGGTAGGTTCCAGCAGTTTTTGTCAATGGTTGTTCAGAAGTTAGTTGTGATTTTGCTGTTTTCGTAAGAAGAGGTGAGCTCATATCCTTCCACTCCTCCATCTTGTTTCTGTCCCCAAAAGTAAATTATCTTAACTGAACATCTTTGGTTTGGGATCTTCAAAAGTATAGAATAAGATTTAGATTTGTCCTTTGAATTTTTTTAAAATGTCATTCTACTCTAAAATTACTCTCATGTAACAGTCAATCATTACATACTTTAAGTTGAATAAAAAGTATAGTAATTTATCTCTAAGTTGAACTTGGATATAGAATCTTGTAAGATTTTTATTCTTGATTTAAGTAATGATAAGATATATTTGGAAAATATTCATTGTTACCTGAAGCATTACTTGTAGAGTATCAGTATGAAGCCCTCTCCCCTTTTTTTTAACTTCATTAATTTTTTTGTTCTTTCTAGCCTCCTTATATGTAATTTTTCTCTCTTGGGAAGACTGTTGAAACATCAAAGTAAGGTCTCCTAGGAATGCTTGTACTTCTGAAAGCTTGGTCTTATCCACTCTGCCTTTGTCTCCCTTGCATTTTTGTGTAAGTCAGTGACACATCAGGTCTGAAGGAATATGTGATGGAGGAAACCTAGCACAAGAGCCAAAATAATGGGTAGATAAATTGGGTAGAATAGGTACTTGAAAAGACATGTAAACACTGGAAATTACATGGGCTTTTTCACAACAGGACACCTTATTTCTTCAACTTGACAATTAAACAACAGCTATCTCCTATGAACTTTTCTTCAAAACACATTTTAAACTTGAGAATCATAGTGAAAAGGTATTGCTTTTCTCCAGGGCTACAGGGAAATTTTGCAAGGGTTACTTAATGGAGGAAGGGGCACAGAGCTGGTGCAATTTTGGACATTAGACAAGAGATGAATTTACCTACCAACAAGGGGAATTCAGAATGACCCTTGATTACAAGGTAGTGCGTTTTTAGATGTATGTTTGCTTATCTATAATGTTAGGCAGAAAAATTCCCAATTACTTGTGTTTACTATAAGGTAATTTTGAGAAATTATCAATGGAAGATTTTATAATTCAAACAAATAACTTAAAAACACTGGAGTGGTTTTCACAGTGTGTAAACTTATAGAATAATATGCCACAAAGATTTAGGAGTACACATTATTTGTTAGGCTTATAATATGGCTCTTGTTGAGTATGGATGATGTTACTGTGCTCTTGTACCTAATAGTTACATTAATTGTTACGGCTTTGGATTTCAGAAGGGAGAGTAACTGCACTCAGGTTTAACCTTGTTTTTGGAAGATGAAGTGCATTTAAAGCACCCCTAGTTGTACTTCTGCACATGATTCTAAATAACAGGAAATCTACTTGGGAGAGAGGCCATGCCAGAATGAAGGAGTAACCATAGCATAGTGCCATAGCAACTATTTACTCATGTCACTGGGCCTGGTAAGGACAGTACCAGGGTATTTTTGGAGGAGGAGATATTGCTAATACCTGCCTCTGACTTAACAAGGGGTAAGTCCTAAGGGATGCATATCTCTATGATCAGGCAGAGCCTTCTAGGTTTTAACTATAGATATTTACTATATCTATATCTGTATCCATATCTATCTTTTATCTGTCTATATTAGAAATATAATTACACAGGAGATATCACTCATGCTAATATTTACCCAGGATCCAGTCTAATTTGGAAGGCATGGAGCCTTTTTCACTCATATAAACTTCATTTTCAGAACTAGGAAGAGTAGTTACCACCATCTGTCCTTTACTCTTTTTTTTTTTTTTTTTTTTGTGGTACGCGGGCCTCTCACTGCTGTGGCCTCTCCCGCTGCGGAGCACAGGCTCCGGACGCGCAGGCTCAGCGGCCATGGCTCACGGGCCCAGCCGCTCCGCGGCACGTGGGCTCCTCCCGGACCGGGGCACGAACCCGCGTCCCCTGCATCGGCAGGCGGACTCCCAACCACTGCGCCACCAGGGAAGCCCCATCTGTCCTTTGATCCTGACTGTCTCCAAATTCTTCTCAAATTCTTGGACTCTTAATTTTTATTGAAGTATAGTTGCTTTACAATGTTGTGTTAATTTCTACTGTACAGCAAAGTGAATCAGCTGAACGTATAAATGTATCCCCTATTTTTTGGATTTCCTTCCCATTTAGGTCACCACAGAACACTGAGTTCCCTGTGCTATACAATATGTTCTCATTTGTTATCTATTTTATCTGTAGTATCAATAGTGTATATATGTCAATCCCAATCTCCCAATTCCTCCCAACCCCCTTTGCCCCTTGGTATCCATGTTTGTTCTCTACATCTGTGTCTCTATTTCTGCTTTGCAAATAAGATCTTCTATACCATTTTTCTAGATTCCACATATATGCGTTAATATACCATGGGTGTATACAATATACAATATTTCTTTTTCTCTTTCTGACTTACTTCACTCTGTGTGACAGTCTCTAGGTCCATCCATGTCTACAGATAACCCAATTTTTTTCGTTTTTATGGCTGAGTAATATTCGACTGTATATGTGTACTACATCTTCTTTATCTACTCCTCTGTTGATGGACATTTAAGTTGCTTCCATGTCCTGGCAATTGTAAATAGAGCTGCAATGAACATTGTGGTATATGACTCTTTTTGAATTATGGTTTTCTCAGGGTATATGCACAGTAGTGGGATTGCTGGGTTGTATGGTAGTTCTTAGTTTTTTAAGAAACCTCCATACTGTTCTCCATAGTGGCTGTATCAATTTACATTCCCACCAACAGTGCATAAGGGTTCCCTTTTCTCCACATCTCCAGCATTCGTTGTTGGTAGATATTTTGATGATGTCCATTCTGACTGCTGTGAGGTGATACCTCACTGGAGTTTTGATTTACATTTCTCTAATAATTAGTGATGTTGAGCATTTGCAGAAAACTATAAGATACTGATGAAAGAAATAAGACAACACAAACAGATGGAGAGAGATACCATGTTCTTGGATTGGAAGAATCAACATAGTGAAAATGACTCTACTACCCAAAGCAATCTACAGATTCAATGCAATTCCTATCAAATTACCAATGGCATTTTTCACAGAACTCGAACAAAAAAATTTTACAGTTTTGTATGGAAACACAAAAGACCCAAAATAGCCAAAGCAATCTTGAGAAAGAAAAACGGAGCTGGAGGAATCAGGTTCCCTGACTTCAGACTATACTACAAAGCTACAGTAATCAAGACAGACAGTATGGTACTGGCACAAAAACAGAAATATAGATCAATGGTACAAGATAGAAAGCCCAGAGATAAACCCACGCACCTATGGTCAACTAATCTATGACAAAGGAGGCAAGGATATACAATGGAAAAAAGCCTCTTCAAGAAGTGGTGCTGGGAAAACTGGACAGCTACATGTAAAAGAATGAAATTACAACACTCCCTAACACCATACACAAAAATAAACTCAAAATGGATTAAAGACCTAAATGTAAGGCCAGACACTATCAAACTTTTAGAGGAAAACATAGGCAGAACACTCTATGACATAAATCACAGCAAGATCTTTTTTGACCCACCTCCTAGAGAAATGGAAATAAAAACAAAAATAAACAGATGGGACCTAATTAAACTTAAAAGCTTTTACACAGCAAAGGAAACCATAAACAAGACGAAAAGACAACCCTCAGAATGGGAGAAAATATTTGCAAACAAAGCAACTGACAAAGGATTAATCTCCAAAATATACAAACAGCTCATGCAGCTCAATATCATCAAAAAAACAAACAATGCAATCAAAAAATGAGTGGAATACCTAAACAGACATTTCTCCAAAGAAGACATACAGATGGCCAACAAACACATGAAAAGATGCTCAAATTCTTGGACTCTTTTTCACTCCAAACAAAATTGAGTTGGGGAAACCTTTTCTAGTATTTTATAGTATTACTTTCACATCCAATTTAGGAACATAAATTCAAAAATACAAAGTTATGGAAAGGAGTTAAATACAATTTGTTTTGCTTCTATTCACCTTATTTTATTCTATTTTTTGAAAAATAATCTGCCTTCGATAGATAACCAATAACTGTGTATCAACTGAATAGATGGAAAAACATATTGGTCAAGGGCCTACCCAGCAATATAATTTTGCCATCTACAGATCCAAATGTACTAAAACACACTAAAATGAATGCACAGTATGCACTAGAATGAATCCACTGTGAGATTTCATTCCAAACCCAGGATGTTCTGTGACCCTGATTTGAACAGCCTATAGGAGTGGCTGTTTATACAGGTGGCCAGAGAAACAACTACTCTCCAAGTATTTGGACAACCAGATCTAATAAATTTCTTCCTCAGTAGTTTATTGTAGGCACTGGAGATGGAAGTTGGCCACTTGAGATACTAAAGAAATCACAAGTATTCAGGAGGTTAGCTTTAAATGAGGTGCTAGATTTTAAATGCAAGATTAAAAATGCCATACTGTTATGATCAAAAATATCAAAGTAGCTATTTTGTCAATTGTAGTTAGCTAAAAGGATATTACCATTTCTTAATATTTCATCTATTCTTAATGACTGGCAAAACATCTGACCTTTCACAAGTAGATTTGCATAACAAAATAAGGCTATATGTATACATTAGCAAGCTGCATTTATACTCAGGTACCTGTAATAAATAAGATATATCTCTTAAAGTTATTCACTGCAAGATGGATGACTGTACAAAAGCATATCAGGTTTTGGTTTAGCCATTGGTAAAATGGAAATAAGGACTGTATTTATTTCAGTTGGCTATCTGGGGATTAAATGAAATAATAGAGTTAAAATGTTTAACATGCCTTGTACAAAGCAAGCTTTCAACAGATTTTAGTTATCATTAGTTTCTTTTTAGTTACTAGTATGTTCAACTGTATTTATATAGTAATCACTTAAGTGATCCTCTTTATTCTGAATAACCCCTTTTGTTATGACCTCTAACCAGTTTAGCAAAACCACAAAATTTCTCAAAGTAATCTGGGACTCTAATAGTTTCTTACCTCTGCAAAATAGCAATGGTGAGATGCCATTCTTCTGAACCATATTTTACACCATATTAACTCGTTCCTTGACCATTTCAGAAGCTTCTCTTAAGTCATTCTAGCAAGTCCACCTGTGCTTCAGTTCAGCACAACAAATATCTATTGAGTGTTTACTGTGTTCAAAACATAAGTAAAATATGACCCCTCTTTTCAAAGAGTTTATTAGCTGTGTATAATTTATATTATTGACCTAGACATATAGTTAAAATGAGCCTGCCTCCATAATAACTAACCTCTAAGTTTAGATTAACTTTAATTGTTAACCTTAACAGAATTATAGCCCATCTTTTCAAATACTCTGTTCTTATTATCATATTTACAGATGAAGGAACTGAAACAATAAAAGTCAAGTGAGTTGCTCCATGATTAATGAAGCAAAAAGTAGAACTCACTGTCTCCTCTTGTGTTTAACCAAGAGCTCCAGAGATAGTAAATTGTGAACAATTTAAATTAAATGGAAGTGTTAAAACTTATGGGAGCAATTTTGAGATAAGTATTCTAGTTAATAAAGAATGCCCAGACACAATTTCAGTTACATATAGTATGGGTTATACAGTAAGAACGGTATAGTTTGCTTCAAACAATGATTAAAAAATAGAAATAGTACCCATCAATGGATATATTTTCTTTTTGAATTTACTGACAAAAAAAGGTGCAGATGGCACCCCAAATAAGAGACTGGCACGGACCAGTATCTTCTCTGTGAAAATGACTAATGTAGCATACACTTCTGCCAGAAATACATAAAGAGACTGCCAAAAATGATCATATCATTATCAGCTAGTGTTCCCAATTGTTCACTGTTTGTGTCACATATGGATCTTCTGAAATGCAGAACTCCTACCTAAAGAAACCCTAATATCATTATAAAACATGAACTTTTGCATGTTTTTAAAATGTTTTAAGGAAACTGAATTTGTTCTACTGTAAACAAACATTTTCCTGGTGTCAATAAAAAAAATAACAGTGCAAAAAAATGAATGACATTCAAGTTTCAAAAGTTATATTTGTAAGCCAAATTAGAATATAAAGAAAATTTGATCTAAATGTCTGTATAAATGAATAAGTTTTGTTCTTTCAGCTCCTGTATATTTTTGCTAACAGCCATCTACCAAACATCTAGCACTAACCATTTGGTCACATAGGGTCATTGATTTCTCTCAATTTGCGATGCTTTAATAAAGATTAATTGAATGGCATTGTACAATGTACCTAATTCCCATAATATACCCTATGGCATTAACATAGAATATAAAATAAGAGGTTAGTCTGGTTATATATTACACATTAAGCATCTTTCATCTTTTAGTTTCTCATTAGTGAAACCCTGGACCGCAAAGTTAGCTGGTTTTCACATGAATATATATATATCTACATAATCAAACAAGGAAGTGAATAGTGATACATACACACATTTACACAAACACATACATGCATGTATATCTATACACACACAACCTTTTATACTATCAATTATAAAATAAGAGAGATTGAGACCTAGATCAGTTTTATATGTAAAATATTTCAAGAGAAAAATGATAGTTGGATACAGAAAAGTGTAATTTGAAAAGTAGTCTTGTGGGATGGAGGACGGGTGAATAGGTGAGAATTTTTAGGACAAGGAAATATTCTGTATGATACTGTAATGGGGGATATGTGATACTGTGTGCTTATCAAACCCATAGAACTTTACAGTGCAGAGTGAAACAATGTACGAATTTTTTTTTTAATTAGGAAGTCAAGGGATCACAGGATGGATGCAGAATGTGACCAAAAAAATCTAACTATACTACAAATGTAAGACATAATCTCACTGAAGAAGGTAAGGGGAAAATGCTGCAATAAGGAGCCAGAAAAGAGTGGCCTCTTTAGGACTAAAAGCAAAAGCAATTGTGCATAAGTAGGATACCCTGGATCATAAGTTGATTAGGGTTAACAATTCTGAAACCACTATACATGTATACTAAAATTAGATAATTAAGTGAATGGGTGGTGTATGGTGAGAGCCAGAGTTCTCACTGTTGGAATGGGAAGTTATAGATAAGCAAGAAAAGGCCAGAATGATTCATGTGGTAATGGATTAGATTTGGAGACATCAATTTGAACATCTATCTATCTAATTTTATATATATATTAAAGAGAGAGAAAGAGAGACAGAATATGTTGCTCTGTCTGCTGAAAGGGCCTAAAAGCAATGACATCGCAGTAGCAATGAGTATAACTAGTACCCAGATCTTGGTCTAACACAATTCTCCAATAAAAGAATCCAGAGTTCCTTGGAAAAACTGCTGATTCTAGAACTGGGCAGGAAATATACAAAGTGAGGCTAGAGTATATTGTACTGCCGAAAGATAAGAAAGTGCTAAAACACACACACACACACACACACACACACACACACACACACACGCACAAAATGATGGGGGTATGTCAAGGGGACATAGTAGCCAACTGAAAGAATTCCCAATGGCCAAAACTGGCACAACTTGAGCAACAAAATAAATAAAATAGTACTAGATTACAGCCCAAAATAGAAAATGAATATTCATGAATCCATACTAATGTATAAATGATTGAATAAATAAAAGAGAGAAAATAGACAAATCTCCCATGCAAAAGATTTCCAAATATGTATATGCTTCATCGTCGAAGAGGTGGAGGATAACGCTCCGTTTCTTAAGTTTCTCATTATGACTCTTTTCCAAAGAATACAGAACATACTGGGGAGGTTTTAAAAAAAGGTGTTCAGTAGAGAAACCTAACCAACACTACCTCATCCAGGTGATCAAGGACAACATCAACAATACTAAATCACGTTGAAAGTACGTATCATTGATACAATATGATGAAAATGGCACTTCTGTGGGCTTCCTCCTAAAATCTCATAACCCCAGTTTAACTGCAATAACTTCATCAGACAAATTGTATCTAAGTGACACAGTCCTCAAAACTGTCAAGGTCATCAAAAACAAGGAAATTCTGAGAAACCATCACAGTCATGCGGAATCCAAGAAGACATGACAACTAAATGTAAGGATCCTGGAAAAGAAAAAGTTATTAGGTAAAATGTAAGTAAACCTGAATAAAGTATGGACTTTAGTTAGTACTGATGTGTCAGTATTGGTTCATTAATTGTGTCAAATACCATACTAATACAAGATGCTAATAATGGAGTATACTGTGTGTGAGTTATGTGGGAACTCTCTGTACTGCTTTTGTAAATCTAAATCAATTTTAAAATATAAGTTTATTTAATGAAAAAATGGCCTTGTAGATGAACTGAATTATGAATGGGCTTAAAAGTGTTGTGTTGTTATTGAGTACAAAATAAATGAAGGTTGTAATTTAACAGACCAGAGCTCAGTGGAAAACTTTTTTATTTGAACATTGACTTGAAACCCCTGTTCAGCAAAAAGCATGTCAGGGCTCCAACAAGAGTGAGCTGTCACAGTGCCACGTAGCAGATGGGCGTGAATGCACATAACTGGGAAACAAAACCCCAGGACCAGTTGGAAATAATCATAGGATTCCCAGTCCAGAATGTCCAAATTGTGACAGACTTTTTATTTTTTATTTTAGTAAACTCAGTTTATTGAATTAATTTCAAAGGATGTTATAGGTTACAAGCACACTCAATATAGTGATTAGAAAACAGTAAAAGCTTCTTGCTGGCTTGGGCTATGAAATCACTCCTGCCTTTAAAAGACAAAAAAAAAAAAGAAAGAAAAGTTCCTGGTTATCTTCCATCACATGCACTCTAGGGTCCCTTTCAGCTCAATCGTTTGAAGATTCTAATTTCTAGTAATAAGACCCTGTATCCAAAAAAACAAAGCACATATCTAAGAAATACTGTTGTGATAAAACTACAGTGACCTTGGAAGCAACCCAAATGTCCATCAATCAATGAATAAGTAAACAAGATGTGACCTATCCATACAATGTAATTGTTCAGCCATAAAAAGCAAGGAAGAACTGATACATGCTACAACGTGGATGAACCTTGAAAACATGCTGAGTGAAAGAAGCCAGGCACAGAGACTACATATTGTATGATTCCATTTATATGAAACGTCCAGAATAGTTAAATCCATAGAGTGGCAAAAGATTAGTGGTTGCCAGGGGCTGAGGCAGATGGGAGGATTGGGGGCAGTAATGACTAAGAGGCACAGGGGTTTTTTTGGGGGTGATTAAACTTTTAAAATCGATTGTGGTGATGGTTTTCAACTCTGACTATACCGTTAAATGACACACCTTCAATGAGTGAATTGCATGGTATGTGAATTACATTTCACTAAAGCTCTTCCATTAAAAATGGGAAAAAAAAACAAAAACAAAAACTACAGTGACCTTAAGGGGACAGAGTATGCCCTTCCAAAATCATATTAAAGTATTATCAGGTAGATCTCCAAAGTCAACTTCAGTCATCATGTCCTTTTAGTATTAGGAAATTTGACTGCTTTATTGCTGAGCATATAGCTTAGATATATTACATCTCTGTTCCTGAAGAATTCTGAATGAGCTTATCATTACCCAAATTTTATGCGTAACAAGAAAGTCTTACAACTCCAATTACATTATATTTACACCTTTTCCCAGAATAACCTTGCTGCATAACAAAATAACCTTGTCCATTCATATTTTCATTAAAATTGTATTATTACTACTGAGTCACATATAGAGGTATCCAATAATTTTCACCACATTAGAACAGCCAATCCAGCAGTTGACTGAATTGACAATAGCAGTTGACTCAGTCACATGAATCACATTCTTTCCAAATGCTTTATGAGAAAAGAAATTTTTAAAAAATAGAAACAGTGTTCTGAGGCCCAAGATAAGTTGCCATGGGCCCACAAAAATGTGTAACAGGCCCCAAGAGACCTTCCTTTTTTTGCCCTATGTTTTACTTTCCTGGTGGAATTCTGTATGTTTCCCTCAGAAATATACCAGTGATACCTGAAAGCAGTGAAGTGGAGAGTGTTACAACACTATGAACTTTGTGAGAAACAATATAGTAGTTTAATACATGGGCTCTAGAACCATACTTCCTGTTCTGCATCTCAAACCCTTCATCCACTAGCTGTGTGACACTGACGAAGTTACTAAACCTCTCTGTTTCATTTTCTTTATCTGCAAAATGTTACCATGTCATAATTTAACAACATGTTCTCTATCAATCACTAATGCACATAGGAACTCTTCTATAAGAGCACAGTGCCTATAGCAAGCTAAAAGTTTGTGGAATGAAGGAATAAATGAATGAATGAGTCAATAGTAGTAGGAAAAACCAGAGTGAATATGCACAACAGGAAATATGAGTGGAACCAGTGGAAATTGTGAGTGCTAAATGGAACTTTAGCAATCATAATGATAGTAGATTTCTATCTACTGTTTGCAGTGTTGCCAGTTTGCCAATATTGGAGCCAGTGGAGCTAATAATGTCAGCCTTCTTTCTGGAGATATATCTGAAATGTTAGCCACGTTGTTTTCTCAACTTACTTCCACTCAAGTTGAAACTTCATCAGCTTCACACCTAATACAGGTGGTTCCCAGGCTTTCAGTAAATTTAAGGTAATTTATGATTTCATCTTTCTCAATTAATTTTCAATCAAGTAAAGTTATCCAACAAGAGTGTAAGTTGCACATGGAAACATTTTATTTTGAGGTTTCATTAGGATGCGTAAATTCACAGGCCCTCCCAATCTCCATCCAGTTTTGCAAGTAATTGAAAAAAGTGACTCAACATATGCGGACACCAGTTTTTAGGTTAGCAAATGGGGCATGGCATTTTAAATGTTTTAAATGAGGAACATGAACTGTGTTATAATTTAATTTCTAATAATGAACCTGATTTCCCTTTCAAAATGAAGATAATATCCTGTGGTAAACATGAAAAAGTGGAGGGTGTGGCAGAAAGCTCATTATAGCATATGAGGCAGGACATCTGTTTTCCAGGGCCCTATTCATTACCTACAGGTAATGAATTTTATTTAATTCACTTGGCCTCAGTTTCGTCATCCATAGAAAAGGAAAAATCATTATGCACCTACATAAAGGCAGAAGCTTTAACAAATCCTTACATTCGTTTACTGTCTATTAACCCGCTACAATGTGCCAAATTCAGACTTTTTCCTACTTCTTTAGCTGCTCCCATGAGACCACACACAGATGTGAACTTCGAAGGGAGGACTGGTATAATCATGGTGGGTGTCATGGGGTCTGGCAGCTTACTCATGCAGCTCACTTGTACAACTGGTACTCCCTGGGCTCGATCCCAATGTCCCATTTCCATCTTAGAATGGGCTGCTGCTGAGTACATCTGACTGGACTTGGCAGGCCTGACGGAATCTAGCTTGTAATGAACATATCCAGGTGCATGTTCCCTGGCGTTTACTCCAAAGTCAAGTATTCTGTTTCTACCAGGGCCCAGTAACATGTCAAGAGCTATTTTTCAGTGTGTAATCTCTACTATAGATGGCAGGGCCTCATTTCGGGTTCCAGGAGCCCACATTGAAATCTCCCACTGAGTCTTGCCATAATCTCTACACTGCTTCTCTTCTCACTACTGACACCTCCAACACCTGAGAGTCTGCTGGATCTGATGGCCCAAGTGGTCAGGCTGAAGCACTGCAGCCTGGAACTTCTGCAGAGCTCTATTCTGATCCCAGCCCCGCTTAAAGCTGACAGCCTTCTTTGTCACCCACTGTTGCACTAAGGCAGTACTCCTAGGGATGGAATGTGCTGCATCCAGAAGCCAAAAAAGATCTGCCAGGTACCATGTTTCCTTTTTTGTTGGAGGGGATGCAAGATGCAGCAATTTATCTTTTAGTTTAGAGAAGATACCTCGGTACACTTCTGATCCCTGTACCCACAAATCTCATAGAAGTGGCAGATCCCTGAACTTCCTAGTTTATCTCCCACCGTCAGAATATAAGCTGTCTTACCAAGTTCTCCAGCCTTCTAGCCACCTCTTGCTCATCCTGTCCAACCAGCATAATGTCACTGTTGTAATGGACCTCTGTGACATTCTGTGTGATGTTCTTGCAGTTCATATCTCCTTGGACTAACTACACTGTGACAGAAGCAGGAGAGCTAACACATCCTAGTGGCAACTTGGATATGCAAATGGTTCCTGATCTGTTTTTCTAACTGGGATAGAGCAGAATCACTGGCTGCATATCATGGACCTAAGACCTTAATTATCTGCTCTAATAGTGATAACACATCAGCCAGAGGAACCATAACCAAGACTGCTATTTGATTGAGTCTGCAGTAGCCTACCGTTACTCTCCAGGATGGATGAAGTTTCTACAATCTCAAAGTAAACAGAAAATAAGCAAATATGATACAGAAAATATGGTAAAATAAACAAAAATGTGATTAGGACTACCTCAACTGCATCTTTAGTGTGGGTGTTGTTCCAACTTCCAAATATATGAATTCCAGTTAGACACACTTGGTAACTGGGAAATGACCACTGACTGGGTCCACGGACCCAGTGGCCACATTGTGAACTGGATCTTATCCAGGACTCCCTGAAGGTCCACTTTCTAAATAGGGTGTCATTATACTTGTAATATTTAAGCACCACCACCTGACTATTTCTTTAGGTCCCCATCATCCCAAAGATGTCAATAAGCCCAACTCTGTGACTGTAACCTCTGTGGTCTATTGGGCTGGACTGAGGAGAAAGAACCACGACTGAACTTCTTGCTGATCTTGGCGACCCCTCACTGGTGTATGCCTGATGGTCTGGGTGAATAATATGTCCTCTGAGCCCTTTTGTGGAACATAATCCTCCGGTGGGCCCTCCATCCTTACATAAGATTCATCACAGATGAATGCCAGATTCCCTCAGACTCTTTATTCCTTCTTTCAACATCTTTCAAGGCAACTCAGGATTTCCATTTTGCTGAATGTTGGATATAACTTTCTCCAGGCTTCTAAAGGTCAATTTAGCAGCAACTTTGCTTTACTTCCCTGGGCTTCCTTTTAAGATTTTAATCCTATGTCCCAAGAAAGTGTTCCCAAATCAATGAATTCTTTCTTATCCAGTCTTATATTCTGGCCCTCTTGATCTCTGAGGTATTATCCTGGCTCCTGCCGATACATCCTAATGAATTCTTGCATTTCTTCAGGCCCAGCACATCCCCAGCTGGGTTATAAAGGGATTTAACCCTAGTTAGCACCTTGGCAGCCAAGACAGAAGGTGAGGGCAGCTCCTAAGGGAGATAACCTGTTAACTTGTAGAGGAAAGGCTTCTCCAGCATCATTCAGTATAGGAAAGTGCTGGGTGTTACTAGGGAAGGGAGACCTTTTCTGCAAACCCAGAGAATCTATAGAATCAACATCATCAAGGGTAATCACCCAGATGCACCAGCCCATGTTTTAAGGTGCTAGGTTTCCCCCCCAGCGCTCTGGCCTTTGCATAACAGACCTGCCCTGGCTGACCATTCAGACTTCTCTGGAGCTCGGCAACCCTAACGATGATGATATCTTTAAGCTCCTGCTCAGATATAGCTGCTTTTCCACTACAGAAGATAGGGGCTTTCTTTGTAAGGTATCACAGAGGCCCTCTGGTTGTCACACTTGGCCATTAACTGCTTGTTAATTGCCCTTAGTCTGTCATTATCTCTTTGCAGGGCATCCACACAATTTAGCAATAACCATCCAACTCTGTCTTATTGGCACTGTTTCCACCAAATCTTTCAAATGTCTACGTTATTGCACCTGCCAGAGCATTCCTCTCCAAGGACATTTTCCCAGATCACCACAGGTGAAACCTTCAGCAGCTGAGCCACCATCCTGTGCCAGGGGCTATTCACGCATCATCTGCCAACCAGAATAGCATCCTCTTCACCCACCAGGTCATAGGTGAGCCAGTGTCAAATCTTCATCCTACCACAGCCGCAGTGGTTTCCTCAAACCACACTCAGAACAAATCGTGCTAGTTCAGGTCCTCCAAAAACCCAATGATAAGAGGGGATTAGACACAGAAGAAACACACCTGTGTGTTTCTTGGATATGCAAATGGTTTCTGATCTGTTTTTCTAACTGGAATAGAAAAGAATCACTTGCTGCGTATCATGTACCTATCATATCACTGGTACCATATCATATCACTGGTACCATATCATGTACCAGGGAACATGGGAAGTGAGCCAGAGGAATCTAGGCAAGCCATCAGGATGTGATACAGATCTGACCCTTCTTAAGGAGAATGGGAAGGAGGGGTTGCGAGCGGGAACGCTTTAGACAGCAGTACAATTCGAAGGAACGTCAACAAGGTGATGGGAATCCTGGAGACAAAGTCAGAGAGTTCCCATGTCTCCCAAGAATGGACCTGCCTTAGCGACGTCCCTGCCACATTCATCATCAGCTGGGAGCCGCCTATGGGAAATTCAGCCCCTGGGCAAACACAGGGATGGGTTTCAGAGGACGGAAGCTGAGGCTATGGGTCAGTGATGCTCCATATCCTGCAATCTAAGAGGTGCATTTTGATGGCTACCACAATAGCCAGCATTTCTCGCGGATGTAAAACACACCGGTCTCCATTCTAAGTGCCTGTGAACATTACCTCATTGATTCTTCACGACATTGTGAGACTGGTGTTTTAGTTATTCTGTTTTTATTTTTATAAGTGAAGCAGCTGAAGCTAAGTGGCTTGCCCGAGTTTACACAGCTAGAAAGTAGTGAGAATGGATTTAAATACAGATCTCTCTGATTGCATAGCTAGATGCCTTTAACCACATGGTCCCTGTCCTCAAAGGGCTTAGAATCTGCCAGGTAAAGAGACCTGGGAACAGACAAACGTAATAAAACATAATTTGCTCTTGATAATAATTACAGAGTGTCTATGAGAAAGACTGCTTCACACTACTTGGGGGAATCAGAGAGTACTTTGGCTTATAGTTCAAGGAGGATTAGGTATTTCTGTGGAGATTCCAGAGGGATTCCGGGGAAACAGGGAACAATGTTGAATAGAAAGGAGAAATGGAAGAGCATCACAATGCTAGTTCTGGCATGGATTTAAATATTTTCAAATTATTTAAAGTACCGGTGGTGTCCTGGTCCTTCTCAAAGGGTTGAAAAAATAAGGCAGACTGTATTCAGCCCAAGCTCCCAGCAGCAGGTAAAATTTTCCACCAGAACAGGTTTAAACAAATACTGCCAGTGCCAAAACAGGCAGAAAGGATATTGATCCCAGCATAGAAAATGCAGACAGGGAGCAGTCAGTTGAAGAAAGAGTGACATCTAAAGCAGCAGCAGCCCACTGCCATTCTAGGAGGTAAAGATAAAGCCAGCATTTGGAGAGCAGGTAGGAAGAGGCAAAATCTTCTGGAGAAGTCAGTTGATTAATAGTTGGTACAAAAAGACTGTGCCGGGAGCAACAAAGACAAATCACTGTCCACAGTGTGAAGTGCATCCCCTGGTGCTAAAAATAAATACCTCATTTCATTGCCTGTGCTAAGGAAGGAGCAGCCCTGAGAAAAGGATTTGGCCTGAACAAAATGGAGATTTTCTTCTGGTATTTAGAGTCAACCTAATAAGTGTTAAGATTTTGATTCTCAAGTATCAGAATCTTAAATGGCTATACTGATGATAGGACCCAGCATTTCCACTTCAACAAATCTTTCTTGTGGCAATCATAGCATGAATACATGAAGATGGATATATAAATTGTCCTATGAAGTATTGTTTGCAATAGAAAAAAATTGGAAATGTATAGTCAAATATAGGAGCATTCTTATACTAGGCTATATTAATATGCACCAACATGGGAGAAGTTATTTCTGTGTTCAATAAATGCTTAGTGAGAAGTTACTGTGGGCCAAGCATTGTGTCAGTAGCTAAGGACAGAGAAGTAAAAAAGACTGAAATGGTCTCTGCCTTTGTGGGGTTTCTAGTCTGGAAAATAAGACCGGTAGATACCAAGTAAACAAAGATGCGTGTAGATAAAGAAGAAACTAGGATACTGTGATGGAGAATAAAGGTGAGGGAGGTATTTCATATTCATTTTCATTAAATAGGGTGATAGAAGTTCCCTTTGAGGTAATATATAAAGTGAAATCTAAGGAGTAAATACGACAGGCATTGCCCCAAAAAAGCAGAAAAATAGTGCTCTAGGCAGAAGAAATTAAGAATAAGAACCAGCGGAGAGATACAGGAGAGAGAGGCTACCCAGAGGGTCATATCCTTGAGGAGATGAGAGGGTACAGGATCCAGCTTACAAGTGGAGAGATGGTCCTTTAAAAGAAGAGAAACTGCCTAAATTCAAATATAAGAAAATAAATAGTTTGAGTGACAATGGAAGTAGGCACATGTCTATGTGCTAGTCAGAAGATAAGGAAATTTGTTCTAATATACAATTTTCTCTTTTCCTACATGAATTACGTGTGAGTGGAGGATGGAGAGGTGTAAATGTATGAGGTGGAAGGTGAGAAAAAAGATAAGGTATAAAATACTTTCCCCAGAAAGTAGGAAAGAGAAACTACTAAAAATGTATACAGCAGAATTTTCAAGGCAGTGTTGAATGTCCATAGGTAATCGCATACAGTGCAGATATGCATATTAATTATTCTTACTGTAATTAATATACTTCATTCTCTTTGTTTGGCTTTCCACTGAGCAAAAACCTCCAGATTTAACACGTGGGGAAAAAATTGTGGAAGTGACAAATACAAAACAATTAAAAACATAATGAGATTTAAACAAGGACATATACATTATGAGCAACCATGTAAATAGTGCTAAATAGAATTACATTCAAATTATTAAAATAACTAAAGTTGCAAATGAAATATGACTCATTTTAACATTATTTACCAAATAAAATAAACTAAATGAATCTCTTCCTAAAATAACATTTTAAAAAATGTTACCTTTTAAAGTGTCTCAGATTTTTTTTGTTTTTTTAAAACATATGGGCAGGTAGGAAATTTAAAATACAAAGCAGAAGTCTTTGTGCTGTCTAAATATAGATATAGTAGTGTGCCAGGCTTTAGCTGAAATTTCTCTATATATAACCTGTAATGGGTCCAGTATTTTCTTTTTAAAATGTTTTATTTCTAAAGAACATATAATGTAGCTAATTAAAATGCCAATTAACGAGGTTTTTATATTTCCTTAATTTTTGCTTTTGCTCCATTTCTACACACCTGAGTGATTGGAACCTCAAAAGAAAAGACTACCCAACCATAAAACAAGGGGACAAACCATGAAGTGCAAATCAAACACAACACTTCAAACCAAAGTGTTTTTTGGATTGTGTTAAAATTCTAAATTCTTTTAGGTTATTAAAATAACCTTGACACCAGTAGTTCTCAAACTTCAGTGTATATCAGAATTGAATTTTATTGAAAAGATAAATTTTCACCTATTTTTTAAAGCTTCCCAGTTAGTTTTGAAGTAGATGTTTTTGACTACATGTTGAAAAAAATTGCTACCTCAATTTCAAACTATATTTCAGACTGATGACTTTAGTGCAAAAGGAGTAAAAAATAAGTTATACAATCAAATTTTGGATTCTTGGTAATACTGTACATTGGTTGTCCAGTCAAAACTTGGTAATATTAATATGTTGTAGAATTAGATAAATATCTGGGAAACAAAGATCCCAACCCCAATTTGCATATATGAAGGTCCATCTTTGATTACACAGTGTCTGTCCTTATGCTATGTTGTGGTAAATATAAAGGTAGTTTTTGCTCATTAAATGGATAGTTTAGTGTCTAAAATTGTAAAATACCAGAAGAAACTGGATTCTTGTGGCACCACTGCAGGTGGCAATGTGGATTGAGAATGGCTTTGATGGAGGCTTTGTAACACTCATATGTTAGTGAGTAAACTATGAAAGATATAATAAGAAAGCAATCTACCTGGATTGCTAAGGCTGACACCAGAAGTGGTTGAAAGACTACAACAAAGAAGCCAAATCCACCCACAGATAAACTGAAATCATCGTCGTCCATGGAAAAGCTGAATCACTCAGATCTTTATGCCAAGGTATTTACAAACTCTAACAGGACAGCTGGACACCTGAATAAATGATACTGTGAGTGGTCTGATTGCTGAGAGGTGAGAAGCTTGGGAGACTTCAGTTGCAAACCCTCCAGACCCACACTAACCAATAGGATAGCCACTAGACACATGTGACTACTGCACTTGAAATACTGCTAATGCAACTAAGATACTAAATTTCTAATCTTACTTAATTTTAATTAATTTAACTTAAATCTAAAACTAGACAACGGCATACAAGAAAAGAAAAATGGATCTAATACAGACGTTACACCCTTCACAAAAATTAACTTAAAATGGATCACAGATCTAACTGTAAAATGCAAAACTGAACAACTCCCAGAAGGTAACATATGAGAAAATCAAGATGACCTTGGGTTTGGAGATGACTTTTTAGATATAACACCAGAGTCATGATCCATACAAGAAAGAACTGATAAATTGGACTTCATTAAAATTTAAAATTTCTGATCTGTGAAAGACACAGTCAAGAGAATGACAAGACAAACCACAGACTGGGAGAAAATATTCGCAAAAGCTATATCTGATAAATGACTGTTACCCAAAATAAACAAAGAACATTTGAAATTCAACAATAAGAAAACAAAAAGTCTGATTAAAAATAAGCAAAAGACTTGAACAGATACCTCACCAAAGAAGATATACAGAGGGCAAATAAACATATGAAAAGATGCTTCAAATCATGCTATCAGAGAAATGCAGATTAAAACAATGAGATACCACTACATACCTACTAGAATAGTCAAAATCTAGAACACTGACAATACCAAATGCTTATGAGGTTGTGGAGCAACAGGAACTCTCACTCATTGCTAGTGGGGATGCAAAATAACACAGATATTTTGGAAGACAGTTTACAGTTTGCTCACCATACAAACCAGCAGTCGCACTCCTTGGTATTTACCCAAAGGAGTTGAAAACTCATTTATTTCCACAGAAAAACCTGCCCATGGATGCTTTTAGCAGATTTATTCATAACGGTTCAAACTTGGAAGCAACCAAGTTTTGCATCAGTAGGTGAATGGATAAACATAGTGGTACATCCAAACAATGGAATATTATTCAGCACTAAAAAGAAATGAGCTATCAAGCCATGAAAAGACATAGAGGAAACTAAAATGCATATTACTAAGCCCATCTGAAAAGGCTACATGCTGTATGGTTCCAACTATCTGACATTCTGGAAGACAATACTATGGAGACAGTTAAAAGATCAGTGGTTGTCAGGGATTTGGGAGAGGGAAGGAGAGATGAATAGGTGGAGCACAGGGGATTTTTAGGTCAATGAAACTACTCTGCATGAAACTATAATGGTGGATACATGACATTATATGTTTGCCCAGACCATACAATATCAAGATTGAACCCTAATGGAAACTATGATCTTTGGGTGATAATGATGTGTCAAGGCTGTTTCATCAACTGTAGCAAATGTATGACTCTGGTGGGGGACACTGATAATAGGGGATGTCTGGGGGCAGGGGATATATGGGAAATCTCCGTACCTTCCTCTCAGTTTTGCTCTGCACCTAAAACTGCTCTAAAAAATACGTCTATACAGCACTGTTAATCAACTATACTCCAATATAAAATAAAAATTTTTTAAATCAGAAAAACATAAAATTTGTCATATTAAAAAAGCCTATAAAAACTTAAATCTAAAATCTGATATTTGATTCAGCATTGTAAAACTTTTAAGTATTTTGAACAATTTGAATATATAAATCTTTTGTTTTCAACTGTACATTTTATGAAATATATAGATCAAGTATATCCAGTGAAAATGTATTGTCCTAATTGAGAGATGCTATAAGTAGAAAATAAACACTGAATTTTGAAAACTATGAGAAAACTATGAGAAAAGTACTTTGAAAAGTATGAGAAAAAGAATGTAAACTAGGTCATTAGTAATTTTAATATCGATTACATGTTGAAATGTGAATTTGGATATACATGGTTACATGTGGTTAAACATATTATGAAAAATAATTTTACTTGTTTCTTTTTATTTTTTTAAATGTAATAGATGCTAGAACAATTAAAATGACATAGGCGGCATGTGCTATATTTCTACAGGACAAGGTTGCTTAGACAATTTTTAATAAGTTATATATGTATATCTAATGTTCCATGATTTTTGCCATTACATTGTCTGTTGAACTAGGACAGAGAATCTTGCATGTAAATAATTATGACCTAAATTATATAAGGAAACTGAGGACTGTTACTTGCACACACAGAGACTTGAGAGCAAAAGATATTCTTTTCAGTGTCATGGGAAAAGAGTAGGAGCTTGCCAGCTTCCAGGAACATGATCTCAGCAAAATGAAGCTACCATGTCTACCAGCATCTGGTAGTTTGCTCCTACCCTCATTACCAAGAGGGAAAATACAGACATAGTCAGGAAGAGCAAAATCATGATTCACTTAAAGTGACCTAATAACTTGAGGAGGAAGATAAAGATGAGCAACCAGAAACTGTTTAAAAAGAAAATGTTTTTCTGAGAATTTACCTTCTTTGTGAGAAGATGCAAACAATTAAATTTCTGATACTAAAGACGTTCTGAAAAATAAAGCAGATGAAAATGACCTTTCAAAAACCTATTCAACAAGGTCAGGTCTCTGTTGGGCTCAAAATGTCATTACTCAGCATTTCAAAATTTCTCTGTAAAACAGAAATACAGGGCTTCCCTGGTGGCGCAGTGGTTGAGAGTCCGCCTACCGATGCAGGGGACACGGGTTTGTGCCCCAGTCCGGGAAGATCCCACATGCCATGGAGCGGCTGGGCCCGTGAGCCATGGCCGCTGAGCCTGCGGGAGAGGCCGCGACAGTGAGAGGGCCGCGTACCGCAAAAAAAAAAAAAAGCAAAACAAACAAATACAATGGTTGGAGTTTTGCCTTAAAAACATAGTTGTATGTTAAATATTGCTTCATTACCCATGATGGCCAGTGGTAAGGTGGAAAATTTTTAAAAGTTATTCTTTGGTAGAAAAATAATATGTGGCATTTTATGATGTAAGCATTCATTCAAAATATATTTATTCATTGCCTCAATGTAAAAAAAAAAAAAAAGAATGCCACGTCAAATGCTTTGGAGAATGCAAAAGTGAGCTACACAGAACTACGTCCTTCCCTCTGATAACAAGTAAATAACAATTCACAGAAAGTGCTCTCTCCAGACTTTATCTGCATCACTCTTGCAACTTCCCTGTCTTGGATTACTGCTACTGCTCCCATCTTCCTGGCTTATCTTGCTGGGCTCTGTTTCTGGACCAGGTAATTGAAGACTTCCTTTACCAATCCACTGAATACTCCTCTCTGGTGTGCTGATGAAGCACACCCTCCCACACTCTCTGCTTGCATTATCCTTCATCCTCATACAGCACATTTAGAGGAGCCCCGACACTTAAGGACGCTATCAGTGTGGCTGGTCAGCCTAAGAAATAGTGAAAGCAGCAGTCTGTGTTAATTACATCAAATGAGGAATCCCTTGCCTTTTACTCTCAGATTCCTGTTCTTCTATAAAATATATAAGAAGATAACAGAAGTACTATTTTCAAAAACTGATCTACCAAGGACCCAAATGGAAATGTATATATACTAGATAGAATATGCTAACAAATCTAATTAAGAAATAGTTTTTGTAATAGCTGGAATTAATGATTATAATCATCCTCTCCTATAATCATCCTTTCCCTCTTGAACCCTCACCTTGAGTGATGACTGAATAGAGTGTGCAGTATACTTGCTTTAAAAAAGACTCACCTGTCATAAAAGCTAAAAACACAGAATTAGTACAGCCTCGGGCAGATATTTATTAATTATGCCGACTAAAACAGATGGGCAGTAAAGCTTTCAAATCTGTTTTTTTTTATGGCCTGGAATGATAGCGAATAATAGGTCAAATATCACACTGAAAGTGGTGATTGTTCTTTATTTAAGAAGAATGGTAGGACTTCCCTGGTGGAGCAGTGGTTAAGAATCCGCCTGCCGATGCAGGTTCGAGCCCTGGGCCGGGAAGATCCCACATGCCGCGGAGCAACTAAGCCTGTGCACCACAACTACTGAGCCTGTGCTCTAGAGCCCGCAAGCCACAACTACTGAGCCCGCATGCCACAACTACTGAAGCCTGCATGCCTAGAACCCTTGCTCTGCAACAAGAGAAGCCACCACAATGAGAAGCCTGCATACCACAGTGAAGAGTAGCCCCCGCTCACCTCAACTAGAGAAAGCCTGTGCGCAGCAACGAAGACCCAACGTGGCCAAAAATAAATAAATTTATTTTAAAAAAAAATGAAGTGGGCATCTTAAAACTTCCTTTGTTTGAATAGTTGTTCTACCTCCAAAAGAATTCAGATTACTTTATCATGTAAATAAGGAAGTATATAAAGTATCTTTTTTTTTTTTTTTTTTGCGGTATGTGGGCCTCTCACTGCTGTGGCCTCTCCCGTTGCAGAGCACAGGCCCCGGACGCGCAGGCCCAGCGGCCACGGCTCACGAGCACAGCCGCTCCGCGGCATGCGGGATCCTCCGGGACCGGGGCACGAACCTGCGTGCCCTGCATTGGCAGGCGGAATCTCAACCACTGCGCCACCAGGGAAGCCCTAAAGTATCATTTTTTAAAGTTGGTCATAACATTTTTTATTTCAGAACAAAGCAAAAATGGAAGTTAGTTAAAGAATACTACTGTACCTTAAAACCCATATCATACAACCTCAGTCCCCCAATACTACCTACAGATAAGACTGTAGAATAAACATGAAGTTACTTTGCATAATGTGAGAGAAGTATATACATGTTACACACACATATACATGTAATAGGGTTTATTTAAATGACATAGAACATCACCCTCATAAATCTTAATTCATGGCAAGAATTCAGCCTTCTGAATCCTCAGTGCCATTGAAGATCCTTGGTTTCCATTCCTGGTTGTTCAGCCTCTGACTCAGACCCACTCACTTCTTGGAACACCCAAATGTCATAGCAATCCATCCACCATTCTTGTAATCTTTAACCACATGGTTCCTTGTTTTTTCATGCATTCAGATTTTGCTTTACTGTGTGATGATCTCATGTTCCCTTGCACACCCAAAATGTGGTAAAATGTATACATATTTTTTCTCCATAAGAGAGATATAATAAACACCAGTCACTTTAAGGGTTGATTGACCAACGTTAGGCTACTTAGTTTGGGGAATCTCAAACACTAAATCTGCTAAATTTTCATATTGCAATCTCTGACAATAGTGAGTATAGGATAGTTTTCAGCAAAATTATACACAGAAAACTTTCATAGATTAATAAAAATCTCTGAGTTTGGATGACTCTCCCTCATTCTGTAAAATTTTCCACTTGATACTTGAAACTGTCCTCAGAGTTTTATTTCTAGTCAATTAATCCAGTATTTATTTTACATCTACCATTTGCAGAGCATTGTGTTAGGCACTTTGATGAATAGGGAAAACAGAGATACCACCCCTAAGTAGCTTGTCAACCAAACTGGAAGGCAAGATAGAAATATGTAGTGAGGTTTCTAAGATGAACACAAGTGGAAATTTTGTGGGATGGTTTGCAACTCCTTTCTTCCCTCCCTATCTCCCATCTTTATTTTTATCAACTAATTTCATGAGGGCTTTCAGTAGTTTTGTCCAAGACAGCAGGGCTAATAAGATAGGAAAGTTGGTTTGTGCAAAAACTTACCAGGAAGACACCAGAGGAAAGAAGAGAAAAATACAGCATCAATTCCTGAAAGGAACCATTTTTGAGCTCTTGTAGGAAGTGATGGGAGAGAGAGGAAAAACTTCAGATGATTTTCCAGTCAAGACCATATGAGACTTAGAACACAAAGTAATGTGGTTTCTTGGTTGGGGAAACGGGGGCAAGTAATTAAATTCAGCATGAAGTTGAAGAAAAAGCTCATTTTTACCTCTATTATTTCCTAGATATCTCTGCAGTTTTTACTCACTCAGAGGTCAAAGAATCCATCGGTAGAAATCCCTGTGCCTGACAGAACAACAGGAACAAGTACGACACCCACAGAGGGGCGTTGTCATGGCAGTGGTGGCCATGTAGAGGCACTGCTTCCAAATGGTTAGTGCAGAAGAATGTGGGCAGTCTTATTCCAGAGCACATTACAATGCCCCTTGAGGCCCCAGAAATAACAATGATCCCAGGAGGTGGTGCCGAAGTCCTACTACGATATATGTAAGCTTGAGCTAATGAGTTATTAAAATCCACAGATGAAGTCCTGAGAACATTCAGACTACAAAGTTATGAAACAATAATTAACAATTGAGGATGGAATATAGTTAAGTCCAAAATTGTGTGGTTGGAATCCATGTGTCATAGAATTTCAGACATGGTTGAAAGCTAGAAGAGCGAGTAAATGTTTCATCAAAGTATTGGGAATAACATGGGACATTGAAGGATCAGTAGTTCTTATGGATTACACCAAGATTCATATGTTGAAAGCCAACCCCCAATTTGATGGTATTAGGAGGTGGGGCCATTGGGAGGTAATTAGGTCATGAGGGTAGAACCCTCATAAATGGGATTAGGGCCCTAATAAGAGAACAGAAACTCAGCTCTCCCTCTTTCTGTGGTGTGAGGATACAGCTAGAAATTGGCAGTCTACATCCCAAAAGAGAGATCTCACCAGAACCCAACCGTGCTGGCACCCTGATCTCAGACTTCCAGCCTCCAGAAGTATGAGGAATAAATGTCTATTAATTAAGCTAAAAAAAAAGTAACAAAGTCAGAGGAAAGATTTTTGGTGATAAAAATTATTCAACATGGAAGTTTTCAGTAGTTTGATGGGATCTGAAACAATATCCAAAGTGTTATAGCTAATGGATATCAATAAAATGGAGAGAGTGTACACTGCTCAACTCAGTGTAAATGTTTGCCAGTGAAAGGAAGGAAAAATTTTAGGTGGTAGATAAAGAAACATATTTCAATTGTAATTATTTACTTCTTCTCGTCTTTAAAAAAAGTTTCCCTTGTTTGAAATATATTTGAGGGCAGAAAACATGAAACCAAAAAATAAGGGAGTGAACATGATGGAATTGATAAGTGTGGGATCATATTTCTTGGAACCTATCCTTGCTTTATGAATTTCCACATTATGATGTCTCGCTGCTGTTGCACCCCACTGAAGTACCCATCTTTAGGCAGAAACCCATGTTCAGAATGCTTTCATACCCCCATCAATTTACCAGTCAAGTTTATCATGCCTGAGCTGAAGATTACTTACTTATTCATAATTGAAATATAAATTGACTTTTAGTTAGCATGTTTTTTCTTAATTGCACGTGAATTTTAAAGAGGGAAAGAAAAGTCGTAATTTGAAGAAATAATTCTCTAATGGGAATTTTAAGCCCTAAAGCAATCAGGCAAGTAAGAAGGGAATATGTTGGATTAGAAGGCAGGGAGTGAATGAGGACTTCCAAAACTATTCATAACACATGAGATGGGCAACTTTTTATTCTATGAAACTCAGATCTCCTTTATTTCACATCTTTATAACCACCTACTTTCATATCAGCTATTTTCTGTCTATCTTAAAATTCCTGATATACTCAAATTAAATATGCAGTATTAGAAGTCAACCTAAATATCTGCTTGATAGAAATAGCATTTAGAGATTCAAATTCTCTTATTTTTAAGTTAAACTATTTCATCTCCTCTTATGCAAAAAAGAAATTCTTATCCTTTGCCACATTTCCATAAAGTTTAATATGGAAGAAGGCAGGTGAGGAAAAATAATGGTGGTTGATCTGGTTTTCTGATTTTGTTGTATCTCACGTGCTTTTCAATGCCTCAAGCTTCCTTTGAATTGATATAGAATGCATACATGAAATTTTTACATAAAATTCAGAGTGTAGCTTGATAATCGTGAAGCAGCCCCAGTTAAGTAAAATTGGTATCTGCTTTGATGTATCAAATGATACTAGAAAACAATATATTTTGAATCATTATATACTTTATTACTTAATATTTATTTTCAAATAACAACAAAAAGATTTTAGAAATCCAAAATAATTTAGTCCATGGAAACTTTTTGATTGGTAGTTTTATTCTGTGTTATATCTAAGTATTTTATTGACTGCCTTAATTTTTTAAGTTATTCTTTGTAACAATATCTAGATATGATTGTACATGTGACAAGTTTGTCACAGCTTTCCCTCAGTCCTCAGCTCTTCCCCTCTAAACACAGGGGAAGAAAACTGCTCAGTTGGTTTTCTGGGCACTCACAACACCACATATATGGTGTTAATCCCTTAAACCCAGCAAACTGTTGAAGTATAAAAAACAATATTCTCCAAGTGCAGAGGTTCAAGTAGTGCAAAGACACTTAAAATGATACAGAAGGCCCATGTCTCTACTACCACAAGAATTACTGAACTGCTGTTTTCAATGCTGTTTTTGTATGTAACTTTTCTTGGCAACAGATGCAATATTTATAGTAAAGTCTATCACCGTTTATTAATGTTATACATTAGAGTTATTTGCTACTCTAAAAATGATATGCTAAAATATGCCGAAGCATTTTCAAATAAAACAAGAAAAATGAACTGACAATGTATTAATTGCATTTCATTGTTTCATAATGGAACCTGATAAACCTTGAATAAAACAATGTAAATATATCGATTCCATTTAGCATAATTGTGCTAACCATTTATAATGAAATCTCCAGAGAATCCTTTTCTACTTCATTTTCCCTAAAATTGCAAGAGATTTTTTTCCCCTCTTCTTTCTGTCCTTCTGCCATTGTCTAAAACAGTAGCTTTCCAGTAATTCATAAGCAAGCAGAAGAACACAGCAATGATATGAATGCGCATGTCTGTTGTACTGATAAACAACTTGCTAATTGGGATCTTTCAATTAAATGTGATTTGGAAAAGCTGGTTGCAGGTATAGTGCATCTTGCATGTTGTTTGTTGCAAGACAAAATGGATCAAAAGGCTAGTCTCAAAGCTCTATTAACAGATGTTAAAATAGGTGCATTATTAAATGTATACCAATGATTCAGTTTGCCATAAGAAGCAGTTCCACCATAAGTGTTTTAGATACTATGTTTTTATTGAGTTCGTGATAAAACTTCTTCAACTTGGAGGAAGTGATATATATAGGAACACCCAGCAACTCAACAGCCAAGTTAGATATAGAATCTGTGGTCATGCTCTCTGTGTTAAAGACACATGGAGCAAGAGATGCACATTGACATGGAAACTTGTCTTTTAAAGACTGTAAATTCCTTGCATACATATTTATGTTGGTGTTTCTGATAATTCTGACAACGTTATGCAAGTACACCTGCATCCTTAACATGAGGGACCAGTCTCTATTTTAATACCAAGAAGAAGAGAGTAGAAACAGGGTTGGGTGGAAGGACAAAGAAAAGAAATAGACTCAACTGCATATGAAAATTCAGTATACAAGAAAGTCCCACATCTCATATAAGCAGAGAGAAGATGAACTCCTTCACAAAAAGGGTGGCTAGATGAGGATAGCCACATGGAAAACAATCAAAGTGGGCCAATTCTTCACATCATACATTAGGATAAGTTCCAAAAGGACCAGAGTTGACTGTCAAAAAATAAAATAAGGCAAAACAAGTACTAGAAAAAACACAGATTAACTGCTTTATAACTTGTAGTTGGGAAAAACTTTCCTAACTATAATTCAAAATCCAGAAGGAATAAGGGGGAAAATGGCTAATCTTATTAAAATTTAAGAATTTTTTACAAGGAAAAAATACCATAAGCAAAATAGAAAAACAAACTGGGGGAAATTGCAGTTATATCACACACAAAGGGGTAGTATCCTTAATATATTACTAAATTCATATTGTAAAGAAAAGCACTCAAAACCCTAAATGGTCTGCCGCTATGAACAATATTCAATCTTTCTTCTAGTAAAAGAATGTATTGGAAGATTGTTTCTCACCAATCAGATACAATATGAAAATTTAATAGTATAAGCCATAAGGGAGGCCATTGGAAAACAGGCATTCTAATATACTACAGGTGGGAATGCAAAATACTATAACCCCTAAGGAGAGGAATTGGCAATATCTAACAAAATTTCATATAAATATGTATATTTACCTTTTGACCTAGCAATCCCACTTCTAGGAAACTATTCCAAACTATACTGATAAAATATACACAAGTTGATTTATTACAGCACTCTTTGTAATAGTAAAAGACTTGAAACAAAGCAAATGTCCATCAAATTGAGAATAAGCCATGTACATGAAAAGTAATGACGAATACCCCTGTATACTACCATGGAGTGATCTCCAAGGTAGGTGGAAAATATCAAGGTGGAAAGCAGCATGTGTAGTTTGCTACTGTTTATTTAAGGAAGGGACTACATCTACCTATATATTCATGTAAAATTATAAAGTTTACATTACAATATTATAACATATAAAATTTATATTATAAAATAAATATATGTTATAAAAACAAGCATAAAGTTAAATACATAAAGGTTTTCCTAGAAGGAGAGAGAATAGAGAGAACAGGGATAAAAACTAAACATTTTGGAATATGCCCTGTTTTGTGAATTTTAAATTTCACTTTGACTGCACCTAAATATTTTAAATAATTTTAAAGCAAAATCAATTTCAAAAAGCATTTCCTGAAATTTAAAAGTAAAATCCATGTATCATATTGCTAGTACAACAACACAAGGAAGAACTATTTCAAGTAACTTATAAATTTGACCAAACATTCCTAGTGGGATATACTTTAAAGGCAACAGAAACTACAAAAACAAATTCTTAATTTGTTTTCAGTTAGTAAGTGTTAATATTACTATTCTGGAACTGTCATGTGTATATTGTGGGATAAAACAAATGGGTAATTATACTGGTGTTCTCGAAAACCAGGATTTTTAAGCATGGAGGGAACAAAATGCAATTACAAGGTCAATGAAGTTAAGTAAAAACCCCATAGTCCTTAATATGAAATGTAGTTACCAATAAGAATTTATAATGTGTTATATGAGCACAAAGGAAATAAAGTATTTCGTATCTCTGTCCACCAAAATGTCTTGAAACAGTGACTAATATAGTAACAATGAACACCCTTAGTTCCTGGTCTTTAACTGCAATTTCTGAGTAAAAGGAATTGAAACTCCTTAGAGAAACAGTTGATTCCAAGTCTAGGAAAAGAGGAAAAGAAATGCATAATATGAACTTGGATCATCTTAAATACCAAAGAGAAAGTTACTGTCAAAGCCCATGAGCATTATCTCTAGTGGATTCAGAAACTAATATAAAAAAGGCTACCACTGGCCAAAGACTAGAAAATTTGAGCATCAGTAAGGATGACTGCCATGAATTGAAACACATGACATATGTTTTATTTAGTCTATCACTTTGTAAAGCTTCTCAAAAAAAAAAAAACACAACACAAAAATCAAAAACATTTATCTCCTTTGGAGGGCATTAATGAACTGACAATTTTTAAAACAGTAAAGGAAAAGATCAAGCAGTTATCCCACCTCTCCTATACCAACTGTAATTCAGGGCAACCAAATAGTTGGGGAGGGTAATTTCATCTTTATAGAATTATTCCAGTTAGTGAATACAGAAAGAATGATAATATATTACAGTTTTATACATCCTAAGGAAATATGAGCTTGAGCGATGTTCATCAATTGCTATAATATCAAAAAAGTTAACCAGTTAGACACCATGTGCTTCCTAATGGAAATACCCAACAACACCTACAAAGTATTCTTGTAAAAACAAACAAACTCCTCCCCAAATCTGATGTGGACTACACTCCTTGCCTCCTGATTCCTTCTGTGTTTTCTCCGGTCATCTGTGGAGTTAACCCCAAATCTCTAGCCTGAGGGTCAACGGAGCTTTCTTTACCCCTTTGGGGTATGCGCCTTCACCCATTTCTTATAATTATTGTCTCCTAAACATCATTTTCTCCCCATTACCATCCCTTCTGTTGCAGGTGTACAAGCAATGCAAACTTCCATTAAAGACCAGGAGACTAGGGATGGGAAGTCAATGACAACAGGAACTAGACTCACAGGTTTATGGAACGTGAGGAGGCGGAGATGGAGCCATGGCAAGGTCAGCAATGAAACTGAGGGCTTTTTGGTGGAAGATTATAATATGGTGGATAAAACAAGTACAATTTCTATGAGCCCACATCCAGTCTCAGTTCCAGTGACATCATTATCCATACTTCTGAGCACCCATCTTCATCCACCACCCTTTGTGATAAGCAGGGCACAGATGAGGATCAGTGCCAGGAAGACTCCTGACACATAATTTCTGACAATGAATACAGTATCTTTAAGAATAGGAATTATGTCCTCCTGGATCTTTGTAGCACACACATCACCTAATATATTGTTATGTATGTGGAAAGCATTTGGTAAGTAAGTAGTGAACATAAGACAATGCAAAAGAAGATAATTATGAATGATAACAAACTCATCACAGGCTACTGAAGTTCTTCACTTTCACTGAAGAAAAATACACTCGTTAAATTGCAACATTAAAATTTTGTTTAAAAATCTAGAGCCTAAAGTTTTTCTTCAGCATACCACTTAAGAAGTTAGAAAAAGAGCCACAAAATAAATCCAAAGAAAGAAAGGAGGTGATGGAAATAAAAACAAAAATCCCCCAAATGGAGAAACTAAGATACAGTTAGAGAGGACCTACAAAGCAGCGGCAAACCTGGCATATTTGACACCTGGAGCAGATCTTTCCTTGTTAACATCCCTTTCCTCTCTATGATAAAATAACTGTCAGTAATAATCATGAAGTAAAGTAACGAATAATAATGGCCAGAAAAGGCACACAGTGAATGTTTTATTTTATTGTACTTATATAATCATGCAAGCAGAAAAATTTTTAAAATAAATATCAACTATACATATACATATCCCCATATCCCCGCCCTCTTGCGTCTCTCTCCCACCTTCCGTATCCCACCCCTCCAGTTGGTCACAAAGCACTGAGCTGATCTCTCTGTGCTTTGCAGCTGCTTCCCACTAGCTATCTATTTTACATCTGGTAGTGTATATATGTCAATGCCACTCTCTCACTTTGTCACAGCTTACCCTTGTCCCTCCCAGGGTCCTCATGTCCATTCTCTATGTCTGCGTCTTTATTCCTGTCCTGCCCCTAGGTTCTTCAGAACCTTTTTTTTCTTTTTTTTTTAAGATTACATATATATGTGTTAGCATACAGTGTTTTTCTCTTTCTGACTTACTTCACTCTGTATGACAGACTCTGGGTCCATCCACCTCACTACAAATAACTCCATTTCGTTTCATTTTATGGCTGAGTAATATTCCATTGTATGTATGTGTCACATCTTCTTTATCCATTCATCTGTCGATGGACACTTCGTTTGCTTCCATGTCTTGGCTATTGTAAATAGTGCTGCAATTAACACTGTGGTACATGACTCTTTTTGAATTATGGTTTTCTCAGGGTATATACCCAGTAGTGGGATTGCTGGGTCATATGGTAGTTCTATTTTTAGTTTTTTAAGAAACCTCCATGCTGTTCTCCACAGCGGCTATATCAATTGTATCAATTTACATTCCCACCAACAGTGCAAGAGGGTTCCCTTTTCTCCACACCCTCTCCAGCATTTATTGTTTCTAGATTTTTTTGATGATGGCCATTCTTACTGGTGTGAGGTGATACCTCATTGTAGTTTTGATTTGCATTTCTCTAATGATTAGTGATGTTGAGCATCCTTTCATGTGTTTGTTGGCAATCTGTATATCTTCTTTGGAGAAATGTCTATTTAGGTCTTCTGCCCATTTTTGGATTGGGTTGTTTGTTTCTTTGATATTGAGGTGCATGAGCTGCTTGTATATTTTGGAGATTAATCCTTTGTCAGTTGCTTCATTTGCAAATATTTTCTCCCATTCTGAGGGTGGTACATGTATACGTATAGCTGATTCACTTTGTTATACAGCAGAAACTAACACAACAATGTAAAGCAATTATACTCCAATAAAGATGTTAAAAAAAAATAGAATAGGAACCAAAGGTAACATAATATTCTTTATTAGTGGGGTTTTTAAATAAAACTGTAAGACAAAAAAAAATATCAATAGCAAAAGGAGAAAAATAATGATATGTTTTAAAATTACATTAACATATTTTATTTTGAAAAAGGAAAAGAAAAACTTGTATCTATATAATGTTTCAGTAATAAATAATAAGGTTACAGTTAATAACAAGGGACTTTATTAACAGCAATTGATAAAAAAGAATAAATTTTTCTTTTAGAGATATTATTCAAATTTCATACAATATTTCATTCTTGAACTAAAACTTTTCACTTAACAAATGTAATATTACTCCAACTATTTGACTCTATTTAATTGTTCAAAATTTTAAACAAGTATATAAGACACTGATGAAAGAAATCAAAGATGACACAAACAGATGGAAAGATATAGCACGTTCTTAGATTGGAAGAATCAGTATTGTCAAAATGACTGTACTACCCAAAGCAATCCACAGATTCAATGCAATCCCTATCAATTCACCAATGGCATTTTTCACAGAACTTGAATTTTTAAATTTGTATGAAAACACTCCTGAATAGCCAAAACAATATTGAGAAAGAAAAACAGCTGGAGGAATCAGTCTCCCTGATGTCAGACTATATTACAAAGCTACAGTAATCAAAGCAGTATGGTACTGGCACAAAAACAGGAATATAGATCAATGGAACAGGATCAAAAGCCCAGAAATAAACCCACACACCTATGATCAATTAATCTACAGCAAAAGAGGCAAGAATATACAATGGAGAAAAGACAGTCTCTTCAGTAAGTGGTCTGGGGAAAACTGGACAGCTACATGTAAAAGAATGAAATTACAACACTTGCTAACACCATACACAAAAATAAACTCAAAATGGATTAAAGACCTAAATGTAAGACCAGATACTATCGATATAAAACTCTTAGAGGAAAACACAGGCAGAACACTCTCTGACATAAATCACAGCAAGATCTTTTTTAGATCCACCTACTAGAGTAATGGAAATAATAACAAAAATAAACAAATGGGACCTAATTAAACTTAAAAGCTTTTGCACAGCAAAGAAAACCATAAACAAGATGAAAGGACAACCCTCAGAATGGGAGAAAATATTTGCAAACAAAGCAACTGACGAGGGATTAATCTCCATAATACACAAATAGCTCATACAGCTCTATGTCAAAAAATCCCCAAACAACCCAATCAAAAAATGGGCAGAAGATCTAAACAGACATTTCTCCAAAGAAGACATACAGTTGGCCAAAAAGCACATAAAAAGATGCTCAACATCACTAAGAATCAGAGAAATGCAAGTCAAAACTACAATGAGGTATCACCTCACACTGGTCAGTATGACCATCATCAAAAAGTCTACAAACAATTAATGCTGGGGAGGGTGTGGAGAAAAGGGAACCCTAGTTGGTGGGAATGTAAATTGGCATAACCATTGTAGCGAACAGTATGGAGGTCGCTTAAAAAACTAAAAATAGAACTACCATGTAATCCAGCAATCCCACTCCTGGGCATATATCTGGAGAAAACTCTAATTCAAAAAGATACATGCACCCCAATGTTCATAGCAGCACTATTTACAATAGTCAAGACATGGAAGCAATCTAAATGTCCATCAGCAGAGGAATGGATAAAGAAGATTTGGTACATATATACTATGGAATATTACTCAGCCATAAAAAAGAATGAAATAATGCCATTTGCAGCAACATGGATGGACATTGAGATTATCATACTAAGTGAAATAAGACAGAGAAAGACAAATATCATATGATATCATTTATATGTGGAATCTAAAAAAAATGATACAAATGAACTTATTTACAAAATACAGACTCACAGACTTAGGAAATACTTAACAGTTACCAAAGGGGAAAGGTAGGGGCAGGGATATATTAGGAGGCTGGAATTAACATATACACACTACTATATATAAAATAGATAATCAACAAGGACCTACTGTATAGTACGGAGAACTCTGCTTAATACTCTGTAATAACCTATATGGGAAAAGAATCTTAAAAAGAATGGATACATGTATATGTATAACTGAATCACTTTGCTGTACACCGGAAACTTACACAACATTGTAACTCAACTATATTCCAATATAAAATAAAAATTAAATTGAAAAAAGGTACAAATTACCAGTTATAAAGTAAATAAGTACTAAAAATGTAATGTATAACATGATTATAGTTAACACAGGTATATGATACATATGAAAGCCATTAAGAGTAAATCTTAAGAGTTCTCATCACAAGGAGAAATTCTTTTTCTTTTTTTTACATTTCTTTCTAGTATATCTATATGAGATGATGGATGTTAATTAAAATGTGGTAATCATTTCACAACATATGTCAAACCCTCATGTTGCACACCTGAACCTTATACAGTGATGTATATAAATTATATCTCAATAAAATTGGAAAAAATATAAAAGCTCCAAGTATAATCTAGAATGAGAGAAATGAAGTACCTTGAGTTCTATGTCTTGTTATCATTATTTATATTTAATGTACTGTATAAACATAGGAGCATGTAACACCATAGCAATTGGAAACACAAACTATCTGAAACAATATCTAACAATTTTAAGTCATTATAAATCTACTCTCTAAATGAATGCTTATAACTGAGTCTGAATAGGTCAAAGGTAGACTCTAGCTGGGAATTCTCCCATTAACTTCCAGGATGAATATTATGTTTAATAATGCAAATAAAAGGATCTAGGGGAAGATGGTAGAAGAGTAAGACGCGGAGATCACCTTCCTCCCCACAGATACATCAGAAATACATCTACACGTGGAACAACTCCTACAGAACACCTACTGAATGCTGGCAGAAGACCTCAGACCTCCCAAAAGTCAAGAAACACCCCACGTACCTGGGTAGGGTAAAAGAAAAAAGAATAAACAGAGACAAAAGAATAGGGACGGGACCTGTACCAGTGGGAGGGAGTTGTGAAGGAGGAAAGGTTTCCACACACTAGAAGCCCCTTTGCGGGTGGAGACTGTGGGTGGCGGAGAGGGGAAGCTTCGGAGCCGCGGAGGAGAGCACAGCAACAGGGGTGCGGAGGGAAAAGCGGAGAGTTTCCCGCACAAAGGATCGGTGCTGACCAGCACTCACCAGCCCGAGAGGCTTGTCTGCTCACCCGCTGGGGCAGACGGGGCTGAGAGCTGAGGCTCGGGCTTCGGTAGGAGCACAGGGAGAGGACTGGGGTTGGCGGCATGAACACAGCCTGCAGGGGATTAGTGCACCACGACTAACCGGGAGGGAGTCCGGGAAAAAGTCTGGACCAGCCGAAGAGGCAAGAGACTTTTTCTTCCCTCTTTGTTTCCTGGTGCGTGAGGAGAGGGGATTAACAGCGCTGCTTAAAGGAGCACCAGAGACGGGCATGAGACACTAAGGCTACTGCTGCCACCACCAAGAAGCCTGTGTATGAGCACAGGTCACTCTCCACACCTCCCTTCTGGGGAGCCCGTGCAGCCCGCCAATGCCAGGGTCCCGGGATCCAGGGACAACTTCCCCGGGAGAACGCACGGCGCGCCTCAGGCTGGTGCAATGTCACGCTGGCTTCTGCCGCCGCAGGCTTGCCCTGCACTCCGTACCCCTCCCTCCTAACGGCCTCAGTGAGCCGGAGCCCCCGAATCAGCGGCTCCTTTAACCCCGTCCTGTCTGAGTGAAGAACAGATGCCCTTCAGTGACCTACATGCAGAGGCGGGGCCAAATCCAAAGCTGAACTCCAGGAGCTGTGTGAACAAAGAGGAGAAAGGGAAATCTCTCCCGGCAGCCTCAGGAGCAGCAGATTAAATCTCCACAATCAACTTGATGTACCCTGCATCTGTGGAATACCTGAATAGACAACAAATCATCCCACATTGAGGAGGTGGACTTTGAGAGCAAGATTTATTATTTTTTCCCCTTTTCCTCTTTTTGTGAGTATGAATGTACATGCTGCTCTGTGAGATTTTGTCTGTATAGCTTTGCTTTCACCATTTGTCCTAGGATTCTATCAGTCCAGTCTTTTTGGGTTTTTTTTACTTAAAAAATTTTTCTTAATGATTATTTTTTAATTTTAATAACTATATTTTATTTTACCTTACTGTATTTTATTTATTCCTCTTTCTTTCTTTCTTTCTTTCTACTTTTTCTCCCTTTTATTCTGAGCTGTGTGGATGAAAGGCTCTTGGTGCTGCAGACAGGAGTCAATGCTGTGCCTCTGAGGTGGGAGAGCCAACTTCAGGACACTGGTCCACAACAGACCTCCCAGCTCCATGTAATATCAAACGGCGAAAATCTCCCAGAGATCTCCATCTCAACATCAAAACCCAGCTTCACTCAACGACCAGCAAGCTACAGTGCTGGACACCCTATGCCAAACAACAAGCAAGACAGGAACACAACCCCACCCATTAGCAGAGAGGCTGCCTAAAATCAAAATAACTCCACAGACACCCCAAAACACACCAACAGACGTGGACCTGCCCACCAGAAAGACAAGATCCAGCCTCATCCACCAGAACACAGGCACTAGTCCCCTCCACCAGGAAGCCTACACAACCCACTGAACCAACCTTAGCCACTGGGGACAGACAACAAAAACAACAGGAACTACGAACCTGCAGCCTGCAAAACGGAGACCCCAAACATAGTAAGATAAGCAAAATGGGAAGACAGAAAAACACACAGCAGATGAAGGAGCAAGATAAAAACCCACCAGACCTAACAAATGAAGCGGAAATAGGCAGTCTACCTGAAAAAGAATTCAGAATAATGATAGTAAAGATGATCCAAAATCTTGGAAACAGAATAGACAAAATGCAAGAAACATTTAACAAGGACCTAGAAGAACTAAAGAGGAAACAAACAACGATGAACACAATAAATGAAATTAAAAATACTGTAGATGGGATCAATAGCAGAATAACTGAGGCAGAAGAACGGATAAGTGACCTGGAAGATAAAGTAGTGGAAATAACTACTGCAGAGCAGAATAAAGAAAAAAGAATGAAAAGAACTGAGGACAGTCTCAGAGACCTCTGGGACAACATTAAATGCACCAACATTCGAATTACAGGGGTACCAGAAGAAGAAGAGAAAAGGAAAGGGACTGAGAAAACACTTGAAGAGATTATAGTTGAAAACTTCCCTAATATGGGAAAGGAAATAGTTAATCAAGTCCAGAGAGTCCCATACAGGATAAATCCAAGGAGAAGTATGCCAAGACACATATTAATCAAACTGTCAAAAATTAAATACAAAGAAAAAATATTAAAAGCAGCAATGGAAAAACAACAAATAACACACAAGGGAATCCCCATAAGGATAACAGCTGATCTTTCAGCAGAAACTCTGCAAGCCAGAAGGGACTGGCAGGACATATTTAAAGTCATGAAGGAGAAAAACCTGCAACGAATGTTACTCTACCCAGAAGGATCTCATTCGGATTTGATGGAGAAATTAAAACCTTTAGAGACAAGCAAAAGCTGAGAGAGTTCAGCACCACCAAACCAGCTTTACAACAAATGCTAAAAGAACTTTTCTAGGCAAGAAACACAAGAGAAGGAAAAGACCTACAATAACAAACCCAAAACAATTAAGAAAATGGGAATAGGAACATACATATTGACAATTACCTTAAATGTAAATGGATTAAACGCTCCCACCAAAAGACACAGACTGGCTGAATGGATACAAAAACAAGACCCATATATATGCTGTCTACAAGAGACCCACTTCAGACCTAGAGACACATATAGACTGAAAGTGAGGGGCTGGAAAAAGATATTCCATGCAAACGGAAACCAAAAGAAAGCTGGAGTAGCAATTCTCATATCAGACACAATACACTTTAAAATAAAGACTATTAGAAGAGACAAAGAAGGACACTACAGAATGATCAAGGGATCGATCCAAGAAGAAAATATAACAATTGTAAATATTTATGCACCCAACATAGGAGCACCTCAATACATAAGGCAAATACTAACAGCCATAAAAGGGGAAATCGACAGTAACACATTCATAGTAGGGGACTTTAACACCCCACTTTCACCCATGGACAGATCATCCAAAATGAAAATAAATAAGGAAACACAAGCTTTAAATGATACATTAAACAAGATGGACTTAATTGATATTTATAGGACACTCCATCCAAAAACAACAGAATACACATTTTTCTCAAGTGCTCATGGAACATTCTCCAGGATAGATCATATCTTGGGTCACAAATCAAGCCTTGGTAAATTTAAGAAAATTGAAATTGTATCAAATATCTTTTCTGACCACAATGCTATGAGACTAGATATCAATTACAGGAAAAGATCTGTAAAAAATACAAACACATGGAGGCTAAACAATACACTACTTAACAACGAAGTGATCACTGAAGAAATCAAACAGGAAATCAAAAACTACCTAGATACAAATGGCAATGGAGACACGATGACCCAAAAGCTATGGGATGCAGCAAAAGCAGTTCTAAGAGGGAAGTTATAGCAACAGAATCCTACCTTAAGAAACAGGAATCATCTCGAATAAACAACCTAACCTTGCACCTAAAGGAATTAGAGAAAGAAGAACAAAAAACCCCCAAAGTTAGAAGAAGGAAAGAAATCATAAAGATCAGATCAGAAATAAATGAAAAAGAAATGAAGGAAATGATAGCAAAGATCAATAAAACTAAAAGCTGGTTCTTTGAGAAGATAAACAAAATTGATAAACCATTAGCCAGACTCATCAAGAAAAAAAGGGAGAAGACTCAAATCAATAGAATTAGAAATGATAAAGGAGAATTAACAACTGACACTGCAGAAATACAAAAGATCATGAGAGATTACAACAAGCAACTCTATGCCAGTAAAACGGACAACCTGGAAGAAATGGACACATTCTTAGAGATGCACAACCTGCCAAGACTGAATCAGGAAGAAATAGAAAATATGAACAGAGCAATCACAAGCACTGAAATTGAAACTGTGATTAAATATCTTCCAACAAACAAAAGCCCAGGACCAGATGGCTTCACAGGCGAATTCTATCAAACATTTAGAGAACAGCTAACACCTATCCTTCTCAAGCTCTTCCAAAATATAGCAGAGGGAGGAACACTCCCAAACTCATTCTACGACACCACCATCACTCTGATAACAAAACCAGACAAGGATGTCACAAAGAAAGAAAACTATAGGCCAATATCACTGATGAACATAGATGCAAAAATCCTCAGCAAAATACTAGCAAACAGAATCCAACAGCACATTAAAAGGATCATACAACATGATCAAGTGGGGTGTATTCCAGGAATGCAAGGATTCTTCAATATACATAAATCAATCAATGTGATAACACATATTAACAAATTGAAGGAGAAAAACCATATGGTCATCTCAATAGATGCAGAAAAAGCTTTTGACAAAATTCAACACCCATTTATGATAAAAACCCTCTGGAAAGCAGGCATAGAGGGAACTTTCCTCAACATAATAAAGGCCATATATGACAAACCCACAGCCAACATCGTCCTCAATGGTGAAAAACTGAAAGCATTTCCACTAAGATCAGGAACAAGACAAGGTTGCCCACTCTCACCACTATTATTCAACATAGTTTTGGAAGTTTTAGCCACAGCAATCAGAGAAGAAAAGGAAATAAAAGGAATCCAAATCAGAAAAGAAGAAGTAAAGCTGTCACTGTTTGCAGATGACATGATACTATACATAGAGAATCCTAAAGATGCTACCAGCAAACTACTAGAGCTAATCAATGAATTTGGTAAAGTAGCAGGATACAAAATTAATGCACAGAAATCTCTGGCATTCCTGTACACTAATGATGAAAAGTCTGAAAGTGAAATCAAGAAAACACTCCCATTTACCACTGCAAAAAACAGAATAAAATATCTAGGAATAAACCTACCTAAGGAGACAAAAGACCTGTATGCAGAAAATTATGACACTGATGAAAGAAATTAAAGATGATACAAATACATGGAGAGATATACCGTGTTCTTGGATTGGAAGAATCAACATTGTGAAAATGACTCTTCTACCCAAAGCAATCTACAGATTCAATGCAGTCCCTATCAAACTACCAATGGCATTTTTCACAGAACTAGAACAAAAAATTGCACAATTTGTATGGAAACACAAAAGACCCCAAATAGCCAAAGCAATCTTGAGAACGAAAAACGGAGCTGGAGGAATCAGGCTCCTGGACTTCAGACTATACTACAAAGCCACAATAATCAAGACAGTATGGTACTGGCACAAAAACAGAAATATGGATCAATGGAACAGTATAGAAAGCCCAGAGATAAACCCACATAAAACCCAAACCCACATATGGTCACCTTATCTTTGATAACAAAGGCAAGAATATACAATGGAGAAAAGACAGCCTCTTCAATAAGTGGTGCTGGGAAAACTGGACAGCTACATGTAAAAGAATGAAATTAGAACGCTCCCTAATACCATACACAAAAGAAACTCAAAATGGATTAAAGACCTGAATGTAAGGCCAGACACTATCAAACCCTTAGAGGAAAACGTAGGCAGAACACTCTATGACATAAATCACAGCAAGATCCTTTTTGACCCACCTCCTAGAGAAATGGAAATAAAAACAAAAATAAATAAATGAGACCTAATGAAACTTCAAAGCTTTTGCACAGCAAAGGAAACCATAAACAAGACAAAAAGACAACCCTCAGAATGGGAGAAAATATTTGCAAATGAAGCAACTGACAAAGGATTAATCTCCAAAATATACAAGCAGCTCATGCACCTCAATAACAAAAAAACAACTCAATTCAAAAATGGGCAGAAGACCTAAATAGACATTTTTCCAAAGAAGATATACAGATTGCCAACAAACACATGAAAGAATGCTCAACATCATTAATCATTAGAGAAATGCAAATCAAAACTACAATGAGATATCATCTCACACCAGTCAGAATGGACATCATCAAAAAATCTAGAAACAATAAATGCTGGAGAGGGTGTGGAGAAAAGGGAACCCTCTTGCACTGCTGGTGGAAATGTGAATTGGTGCAGCCACTATGGAGAACAGTATGGAGGTTCCTTAAGAAACTACAAATAGGACTAGTATATGACCCAGCAATCCCACTACTGGGCATATAGCCTGAGAAAACCATAATTCAAAAAGTCATGTACCAAAATGTTCATTGCAGCTCTATTTACAATAGCCAGGATATGGAAACAACCTAACTGTCCATCATCAGATTAATGGATAAAGAAGATGTGGCACATATAGACAATGGAATATTACTCAGCCATAAAAAGAAACGGAATTGAGCTATTTGTAATGAGGTGGATGGACCTAGAGTCTGTCATACAGAGTGAAGTAAGTCAGAAAGAGATAGACAAATACCGTATGCTAACACATATATATGGAATTTAAGAAAAAAAAATGTCATGAAGAACGTAGGGGTAAGACAGGAATAAAGACACAGACCTACTAGGGAATGGACTTGAGGATATGGGGAGGGGAAAGGGTAAGCTGTGACAAAGTGAGATAGTGGCATGGACATATATACACTACCAAACGTAAAATAGATAGCTTAATGGGAAGCAGCCACATAGCACAGGGAGATTAGCTCGGTGCTTTGTGACTACCTAGAGAGGTGGGATAGGGAGGGTTGGAGGGAGGGAGATGCAAGAGGGAAGAGATATGGGAACATATGTATACGTATAACTGATTCACTTTGTTATAAAGCAGAAACTAACACACCATTGTTAAGCAATTATTCTCCAATAAAGATGTAAAAACTAATAATAATAATGCAAATATGTACTTAGTAATTGAAAATTTACATATTTTTTAAAAAACTCAATAGTAACCACAGCAATTATTTAGATCTTAGGCCACAAAATAGTTTTCAATAAGGGGAGTATTTTGTCATGAATATTGTTTAGAATTACCAGTGTTTGACGATAATAAAAAGCATGTCAACTTTTAGTCAAGTTTATCATTGTTTTTATTTCTCTACAGATAGTGCACCTCCTTATTGCCTGTACCCAGCTAAGCCCACTCCACCACCCCATTCATTATATTCCACTACTGCAAAGAGTAATAGTTGAAAAGACTAGTAAAATGGACAAACGTAAAAATTTTACCAAGAAGAGAAGATAGAAATAAATAATATTAGGAATATAAAAAGGAGATATAACTTTAAATATCACAGCAATTAAAAAGTTAAGAAGAATACTAAATTTTAGATGAAATTAAAATATCCTAGTAAAATATAACTTATGAAAACTCACTGGGAAAGAACACTTTATTAGTCAATTAAATTGAATGTCATTTATTTATTTATTTTGGCTGTGTCGGATCTTAGTTGCGGCACATGGGCTCTTCATTGCGGCAGGCAGGCTTCTCTCTAGTTGTGGCGTGCAGGCTCCAGAGTGTGTGGGCTCAGTAGTTGTAGCGTGTGGGCTCTCTAGTTGTGGTGCACGGGCTCCAGAGCAAGTGTGCTCTCTAGTTGTGGTGCTTGGGCTTCAGAGCGCGTGGGCTCAGTAGGTGCAGGGTGCGGGCTTAGTTGCCCCGAGGCATGCGGGATCTTAGTTCCCTGACCAGGGATTGAACCTGCGTCCCCTGCGTTGGAAGGCAGATACTTAACCACTGGACTACCAGGGATGTCCCGAATTGAATGTTCATTTTAATTCACACAAAGAAAACACTAGTCATCTAGGATTAGTGGTAATTCACGCCAAACCTTCAAGGAACTGGTTGTTCCGATCTTAAGCTCACTTTTTCAGAAAATATGGAAGGAGAAACTCCCAACTCATTCCATGAGATCAGCATATCCATGATACCAAAACCAGACAACAACAGAATGAGAAAAGAAAAGGCTACTGTTATTTGTGTACCCAAATGGAAAAATTCCAAACAAAATATTAACAAACCAAATATAGTGGTATATAGGAAAAAAATCATCACCAGGTAGGATTTATCCTAACAATACACAAATTATTCAACATTATTAATAGAAAATCCATATTTTCATTCTTATATGTGCAAAAAACTTAATGAAAGTCAACATGCATTCATGATTAAAAAACTTCACTTAGCAAAACTAGGAATTAGAAATAACTTCCTTAAAGGTTACCTATGAAAAGTTTATAGCAAACATCATTTTTAATGATGAATTAAAATTTTGGAAGCATACCCTAAAATATTAGGGAGTTTTGGAAGCATACCCTAAAAAATTAGATACAGTTTTTTTGGTTCTGCATGTAACAAGCTTGGAAGTCACCACTCTGTCCTAACAACAAGTAAAAAGCTGAACATACTGAAAAAATCATCAGTTCTTCTTAGATCTGTAAGAGAAGAGAGGACACAGAGAAAACCATGGCCTGTAAGAGTGGAAAGAGAGACCAGTGTAGATAGGGAGTCATGGCTCACCTGAGCAGAGACCCATAAGCAGAAACTGCCCCAGAAACCAGTGCCAGAGGAAGAAAAGCCTGAACTATAATTGACAGACTGCACAGGCTCAGCGCAGACAACCCTGAGAGTTAAAAACTCCAGGGGGACCCAGAATATTGTTAGATTTACCTACAGGTGGTCAACCAGATTCCCAGAGTAAATATCAGAGAAAAATCTCCTCTGACTCAGGCAGGAGAAGGGCAAAAGGAACCATTTTGAAACACCCCAGAGCACTCTGTTCTTACCAAGGCCTGCCCTTATGAGAAAATACTTTACCAGAGACTAAATTTGCTTAGGTATTATCAGAAACTTAACTGACCCCAAAGGGAAATACCAGCTACAGCCCACACTAGCCATCCTGTCACAAATAAGACAGGAGGAAAATGGGCCAAAAACCTTAACAGACATCTCACCAAAGAAGATACGGAGATGGAAAGTAAGCATATGAAAAGATGTTTTGCATCCTATTTCATCAGGGAAAAGCAAAGGAAAACAACAGTGAAATACCACTACATACCTATGATGAATGGTCAAAATCCAGAACATGACAACAACAAATGCTGACAAGGATACAGAACAATAGGAACACCCATTCTGGTGGGAACACAAAGTAGTACAGACACTTTGGGAGACAGTTTCGCAGTTTTCTTATGAAACTAGACACACCCTTATCATGTGATAGCGTGATCACACTCTGGTATTTACCCAAAGGAGCTGAAAACTTATGTCCATACAAAAACCAGCACATGGATGTTTACAGCAGCTTTATTCATACTTGTTAAAACTTTGAATCAATCAAGATGTGCTTCAGTAGGTAAATGGATAAATAAACTGAGGTACATATGGACAATGGGGTATTATTCAGCACTAAAAAGAAAGATCTATCAAGCCATGAAAAGACATGGAGGAAACAAGTGCATATTACTAAGTGAGACAAGCCCATCTGAAAAGGCTACATGCTGTATGATTCCAACTCTATGACATTCTGGAAAAGGCAAAACTATGGAGACAGTAACATGATCAGTGTTTGCCAGGGACTGGGCAGAGGGAGGGATGAATAGGTGGAGCACAGAGGCCTTTTAGGTCAGTGAAACTACTTTGTGTGAAACTATAATGGTGGATACCTTTGTCCAAACCCATAGAATGTACATAGAATGTACAATCAAGAGTGAACCCTAATGTAAACTATGCTCTTTGGTTAATGATGTGTCGATATAATTTCATCAGTTATAGCAAATGTACCACTCTGGTGGAGGATGTTGTTAAAGGGGAAAGTTATCCATCCACACATGGATTTAGGATGCCTCTGTAACTTCCTCTTCATTTCGCTGTGAATCTAAAACTACTCTAAAAAATAAGGTTTAAAATTTAATTTAAAAAATAAACAACATTTAAAAAAATATTTATATAGATGCACATCAATAGCTCATCTGGCACCAACTAATAGATCTTGGGTAAAGTAATCAGGTAAGAAGATGAAACTCAATGACTAAGAATTGGAAAAGTAGAAATAAAACTGTCATTATTGGCAGAAGATATAACTGTCTACATTGAAAACCCAAAAGGAACTATGCAAATTATTAAAAATAAGTATAGCAAAGTGAAGTGTCAGGACACAAGATAATTAAGAAATAATAAATTTCAATATTTTACATCAGAAACAAACTGATAATTTTTAAAAGACATCATGTACAACAGCAATTAAATGTACACATTGGGAAGAAATAAACAAAGATGTTTAAATCATTTGCGGAGATAATGAAAAATTTATTGAAAGGTCTTAGTGAAGACCTAAGAAATGGAGAGATATGTTTACAAATAAAAAACCTTAATATCATAAAGGTATCAGTTTCTCCAGATTACTATAGATTCAATGTAATTCAAATAAAAATCCCAAAAGGATTTTTTTTTTAAGAATTTGACATCAAAATTTTGTTGGAAGAGCAAAGGGTCAAGTATAGCCAAAACATTTTCAAACAAGATTAATGTGGAGAATCTCTCCTCCAAGATATCATGAATTATTATAAATTTCAAGTATTTAGGACAGTATGATACCTGAATAGTGATAGATCAATGGAATCAAATAAGAGCCAATACATACCTACATGCCTATATATATGGAACTGTAATAGATCACAGATGTGCCATTATAGAGCATTGTAAATATGCATGAATAGTTCCTAAAAGATGTTCAAACAATTGTTTACTCATATGAGGGGGAAAAAAAATGAAATACTACCTTACACTACACACAAAAAAACACTTTCAATGGGAAGAAAGATTTCAATATGAAAAGCAAAACTTTAAAATTTTTAGATGAAAATATAGGAAAATAACTTTATGACTTCAGAATAGGGTAAAAAAGAAAACTGGAAAATTTCTAGCCGTGAAGGAAAATACTGGGATAATACTGATATATAATTATATTGATGGTTTAAACTTTTGTCATCAAGAGTGGTTCTTAACAAAAGATTAGCCATAAGATGGAAGAAAATAATTGTAACATATGTAATTGACAAAAAAAAATAGTATCTAAAATTTATAACAAACTCCTCTAAAGCAGAAACAAAAGTAGGAAAAATATATGAACAAGAATTTCAGAGAAGTTTAAACATATATAGCCAATGCATACATGCAAAATAAAGTGCAACATCATTATTAATCTATGTCTAATAAGTCCACAATGAGAGACCTTTTAATACCTAGTTTCTCAAAAATCATGAATTCTGGTAGTTCCAAACACTGAAGATGTTATTGATCAATAAAATACATTTGTCTATATGTACTCTTACATACTGTTGATAGCAGTATAAAGTGGTGAACTACTTCAGAAACATTTTTGTCTTGCTTTGTAAATTTGAAAGTATGCATGTGATATGATACAGCAAGTCCACTTTTTTTTTTGCAGTATGCGGGCCTCTCACTGCTGTGGCCTCTCCCGTTGTGGAGCACAGGCCCAGGACGCGCAGGCCCAGCGGCCATAGCTCACGGGCCCAGCCGCTCCGCGGCATGTGGGATCTTCCCGGACCAGGGCACGAACCTGTGTCCCCTGCATTGGCAGGCGGACTCTCAACCACTGCGCCACCAGGGAAGCCCCGCAAGTCCACTTTTATATATAATCCCTGGAGACACTTTGGGGCATATGCACCAGGAGACAGGTATACAAATGTCCTCAGCAACACTGTCTGAAATCATAAAACACTGGAAACAACACAAATGTCCATTGATAGAAGGATAAATAAATAAATGGATAAATGACACTATATACAGAGGGAAAATAATTAGTCAACTACATGGATGAAAATGAAGAACATAGTTTGAATAAATACATTCAGTTCCAAATAACTGTTATATAGTGGACTATATTAATAAAGCTCAAAAAAGTAAGACTAAAATAGTGTTTATGGATGCATATATATAGAATAAAACTAAAATTTATAAAGCAAGGGAATAATGTTTACATGTGAGGAAGGAGGTAGGGAGATGAACAGGCTGGGCGTACAAAGACCATAATCACAACGTTCTGGGTTATACATTGAATAGTGGATTCACTGTTTGTTTTATCACCAGGCTTTATAATTTACATATATGTAATGCAATATTAAATGGATCAAATAAAATGGTAAAAGACAACTAAGATTTTGTTTAACAAAAAGATAATTAAGAAGAAGGAGGAACAAGGATGGAGAGGAGACAACATAATTATCCATCGTACCTCTAAACTTTTGTTCCATTGTGTGGGGGGCAGGGGGTGGGCATGGGTAAGGTGGCAGCACTGAATGCAACCCAGTAATCCTTTCTTGGTCATACAAGAAACATATAGTAATGTATCTTTCAGAGCCTTATGAAGGTGTGGTCTTGTTTAGTGTATTATATGGTTTTTTGCTAGTTGAAAAGACTTCATAGAAATTGGAGGGAACAATTCTTTGTGGAGGAAAAAAAACATTGTTCAAAATATAATATTAAGAATAAAATCTGGAACATGAAAAAAGTGTAATGTATATCCTACTAAGGCTCTAATATAGCTATAATGTACAAGAAATACAAAACGCAGAACAACATTTTAATCCCCTGAGGAAGTAATTCTATGAGACAAATGACTCAGTTTCTCCAACAAATAAAATGCATAGTGGAAAAAAGAGTGGATGGATTTACAATTTAAAATAACATTTAATTGCAATATAGGGACTAATTAGACCTTATTGGATCTTAACTCAAATAAAGTGTTATAAAAAATTGTCAAACAGAAGGAATTTGAGCACTGATTGTTGGATATATTAAACAATTATTTTTAATTATTTTTACTTGTGATAATGCTACTATGATTTTTTATGAGACCTTAGCTTTTTAAGATAACAATAACATATTTACAAGTAAAATAATGAAATATTGAGGATTGGCTTAAAAATAACTGTGGAAAGAGAAGTGAAGGGGAACATAAAAGCCACAGAGTGTTTATGAATTGATAGCCGTTAATACTGAGGATGGGTATACAGAGCTTCTTTATATTGTTCTCTCTACATGTGGATATGGTTCAAATTTTCCATTGTAACGTGTTAAAATAAATAAAAACAAAATGTTTTTCTATATATGCTATCTATCCTATTTATTCCTCACTACATCCTTGTGGAGAAAACAGAGTACTGTTTACTATCTTTTTTGTTTTTGTTTTTTTAGGAAAAAACCTGAGAACCAGAGAATGTAAGAGACGTGTAAGTGAAGTTTACAATGAGACAGAACTGGACCACAATCCAGAGGCTATAAACGTTTATCCAAAGGCTTTCTACCACCTCTGAATCCATAGCATTTTATGCTCCCAAGAGGTGATGTTCCAGATCATTGTTTATAAATGAGATGAACACTCGTGGAACGACTCTCTAAGCAATGCATTCTTAGAAAAAATGGGAGTGTGCTGTAACCTTGCAAACAAATTCTAAAAATGAACCAGCCCTTGGAGTTTTTTGGGTTTTTTTCATCACCTTTCCCCTGGGAGAGACACTTGTCAAAAATTGAATGAACTTTATGTTGCCCCATTAATAACTTCTCTGAATAAATGAATAAAAGTTACCGTTTCTAAAAGTAGTGTGCCGTTTAAATTAAGGTAGCAGTTTTGGCACCATCTTCAGGTGCCAAGGGAACAGACAAAAAGGTAAACATTGGATTCTATGAGATTTCAACCACAGTTAGAAAAAGGCTCACATCCTAGCGGAGAAGAGAGGAAGGGAAAAAGAGATCAGGGGTATGGCACTAAATGTGATGGGGATGGTGGAGTGGGGAGATAGAAATTAAATGCTTGGTTTTAAATGGCTCAATGTGGCTTATTTTACAACATTTATAGTTTGGTATGAAAATTCATTTCCATTTATCTTTTTTTTTAAGCAGAGATAAGTAAAAATGGGCAGAAATAAATATCCTTTTGTTTACAAAAGTATGCCTATGCAAGACTGAAAATTTTGTTAATGAGGTATTAAAAGCCAGATAGCTACAGAAATGTTAAAGAAAGCTAGACATAAAATAATTAAAAATAATTAAATATCCCACAGGCTATTTGATCTTTTTGTTATATTTCTTTATACATTAGTTGCTTCCTGAAAGCTTGGTTTCATTTTTGGTTTATCATGGTCTTTCCACATAGTTTGTAAATACTGTGGTTAAAACTAACCGTCCTTGTCAGCAACTCAAGCCTGGCTCCCTAAAGCATTTTTAAATTTCAAAGTTAATTGAGCTTCAGAACAAAGTCGTGTACAGAATTCTAATTTGCAGGGGAAAATCTGCACCATGCCTGATGATGTCTCCCTGGAGACAAAGCATCAGGTAGTTTTGTCAATCAAATCAAAGTCATCATGTTCCGTTCTAATTTATTATAGCTATTTATATGTTTACTTATGTCTTCAAGGGAGATTTGATTATGAATTATTTACTGTTGTTATTCCCTTGTAATGCACCAATCACCGCATCGAGACCAATTTAGGAATGATGTCTGTAAATTTCCAGATAAAGAATACTAAGCAATTTATGTGATAAACTAATGATACCATGAAGGAAGGGAAATTGTTCTACATGAAATTCCTTCTTCATCTTCTCTCAAAATCTTAGCAATATTTCAAAATCCATTTCTTTATACTCCTCCACAAATTCTTCTTTAATGATTCTTGTTGATACAGATAGTTTCCTTCTTTGATAATTAAATATCTCTTATCTCATACATATAACTTTTGGCCATAGATTTTTTTCTTTATTTAAATTTCAAAAAGGACTGCCAAGTCCTAGAGGAAGAGGATGATTCATCTATTTCTCTCTAATAACTTGTATATCATTTTATTAGAATGTCTTACACAATTACTGGTGCCAAAAATAGTTACTGGTGAATTTATTGATTGAATGGCCCTAAGGTAGTTTTCAATATTGGTCCAAATTCTTGAACATTCCATATATTTACATCCTTTGCCATGTAATTTTGAAGTGCTCTTTCAGGGTAAGAGAGGGGGCATAATAAGCCTTCTCTGGACCTAGTCATGTGACATGCATTAGCCAATATAAATGTTAGCAGAGGTGTCATCAGCAGAGGCTTGAAATGGGCTGACATATTGAGGTTTGTTCTGTTACACTTCTACAAATCCCATAAAAAGGACTTTTCCAGATTAGCCCAGGAGATGGACCAGAAACACCTGCAGCATAACTGAGAGTCCCCAGTAATCACATCTGAGGCTGTCCTAGATCAGTCAACAGCCAGCCACCCACTAGATGTGTGAGCAAGCCCAAGTAATATCAGTAGAGCAACCCATAAGACCAACCCAGATGCATGAGCAATAAATACTGTTTTGTGCCACTGATTTTTTGTGGTTGTTTATCATGCAATACTATCATGGTAATAGATACTAATACAAAACCTAACGAAAATATTTTTAAGAGAATTTACAAAGAAGTATGACTAGAGAAATTTTTGTTGTAAAGTTCACTAATGATTTGCTTTAAAGTGGGAAAGAGGTAGAATATTTGAGGTAAGAGTCTATTTATTCATGCATTCATTAAAAAAAAACCTTCATCAAGCTGCTTCATTGTGACAGAAACTGCAATTGGCACTAGAGAAATAAGAATGAGATAGTTCCTATTCTTAAGTAAACCAACAATATGGTTATAGTATGATATTTTGATTAGTAATCACTTGCACAGGTTTCTGGGAGCCAGATAGGGGCAAATAACTCAGGTCACGGCATTAGCTAAGTTTTCCTGGAAGAAGTATTTATTGAAATGTCATAAGGACTGTTGGAGTAATCAGGAAAAGGTGAAAAGGGATCTGCCTAAACAAAGACCCAGAGTCCCAAGTCCACACATTTTGAAGGAGAGAAAATCACTGGGTGTTCCAGGAACACCAGTTCTATATAGATGAGGGTGGAAATTTAGGTAAAGCCTAGAAAATTAGGGTCTTTCTAGAAATGACAAAGACGTTGGACTTTATTCAGAAGGTTATGAGAATTTATTGTAATTTTTTAAGAAGAGTGACATGATAAGGTTTATATTTCATAAAGGTTACTCGGGTGGAAAGTATGAGGAAGGACTGGAGTGGATAAAAGAGTCCAGGTGAGTAATGACGAAGCCCTAAACTGAGACAGAACAGTGGACATGATAGTAAAAGACATTAAAGGACTAGTATCAACTGGTCATGGTAAATAATAGAAAGTAGATGGTAAACTGGAGAGGAAAAAGTCCAAGATTTCTAGACTAGAAGAAATAGTTAGTGGAGTGAGGGGATGATATAAAAAGAGTAGCTTGGAAAGAGGAAGAGTGAGTTAAGTTTGGACACCATGCTGAGACTCAGGTATCTCCCCCATTCTGGAGGTTACCTGGTAAACTGGGGACAAAGGGACAAGAGCTTTAAGTAGATATGACAACAGAAATATGGGCATTATTAGCAAATTTAATTATGGTTGAAGCATGGGCAAAATGAGCATGTACAGTTAGACAAGAAAACAGTGAGGACAAATTCCTAGAAAACATCACCATTAAAATGTAGGTAGCGAGATGCGTTTAGGTTTGGAATTTGGTTAAGTGGATTGATTGGAAGAATAAAGGTTCAGGGATATCGATACCACCAAGAGAGGTACTCAAGTGCTCTAAGTTGAATACGGAAGAAAATACACTTAGAATAATGTATTTTTTTTTACATATATAGGCAACATATTGAATACAAGAAAAGTTCTAAATTGTTCTGTTTGACTTAGGAATGAAATGAGGTCTGAAATTTTGAGTTAAGGATTTCACTTGAATTATGTGGATAGTGAAGTGTAGAAGTAGAAGGTTAGTGTGACGGTCTTTGTACTGTAGTCCTAGCTAAATCAGGGGGAATGTGTCCCTTGCAGCTAAAATTTCTTGGCACTCTTCATGAATATGGCAGATTGTATTTTCCTAAAAGGGTCATGGCAATATTTCCAGTTCTACATGTTCTTAGAGAACCTTTTCACTCCTCATCAGGAGGCAGTATATTGCCCCCCCTACCTTGAGTCAGGGCGGATTATATAACTACCTCAATGAATAAAATGTGGCAGAAGTGACTTTGAGTGATTCCTAGGGCTGGGTCATAAAAGGTGATGCTTGGATGACTTGACTTAATATCTGTAACAACTTTCAGAGCTAGGTTCTACATCACCTCCTTTCCAAATGTGGAATCTTGAGGCTCACAGAGTAACATACTCAAGATAACACAGGTGGTAAGTGGCAGAACTGGAATGACTTGATGTGTAGGATTTTCCCTCAAACCTGGTTATAAGCTTAGGCTCCAAAGCCAGATTGCCTCATTTGAATCACAACTCACTCCAAGATATCATTTCTGCCAAACACTTAGAACAATGCTAGCACTTAGTACATTTTAAATGAAATCTATACTAAGATACAGGCTATTTAAAATATTGGGACATCACTTTTAATGTATTCTCCCGGTGGTTTTCCAAATTTCATGTACAGTCACAAAAGTTAAAGCTAATAAAAGAAATTATATATATATATATATATATATATATATATATATATACACATTATGTGTCAAAACATATATTGCAGAATGGAAAGTTGGTTAAGTAATCAAGTTAAATGAGGTGCAATTTGATCTAATATGGTCATTTTTAAATTCAGAGCTTTACTGTCTGTTTGACCCCCAAAAGGGAGCCCAAGAAAGACCTAACTGTGCTTCTTTTTAAACTGCTTTTAGCTCAGCCTCCAGATAGCTGCAGGGCTGAAGAAACGTACTTTTAGGGCCACAGGATTCTACTCAAGTAACTATAGAATATCATGTTCTCCATCTGGAACCACCCTTGGATGCATCTAACTATGGCAACAAGAAAACTCCAAAACAAAACTTTACAATGTTCAAATTTTTACAGTAATATTGATTATTAGTTATCTGGTTACTTTGTTTTCTAAATCTTGAAGCCACTCTTTTAATGCATCGTTTTTATGGAAAAAAGTTGAAGGAGGAGGAGACACCGTCAAGAGAGGTACTGTGAGTTGAAGGGTCATAAAATAATCACAAGTTCAGAAAATAAGTGTGGTGAAATAAGTGGGAGAATTGGAAGTATGAGAGGGGAATACTGGAATTAAGAATTTTAGAGTTTTTACTATTCTAGGTGACATCAAATCCCAGGTATAGTCATTGGGGAGGTTGACTGGAGTCTCTAGAGCTGAGAGTAAGAAGTTGTTAGCTAGAGTTCAAAAGTGTTATATGCATGCACAAGGAGTTTAGGAGATCACTGTGCAGGAAAAGAGTGTGAATCAGTTGCCAGAGTTCTTTTTCATGAATCTATGCATTTACAAAGGCTGTTTCTTCTGCCTGGAATATCTTTGCAACCACCCATTTGCCTGTCAAACTCCTATGCCTTTTTCAAGTACCAGCTGAAATCTCAAGCACTCTATGAATCATTGCCTATGAATCATGTCAAATTAATTCCTCCAAGCTCTCTGATCTTATGGCATTTTATTCTCACCTTGATTATAACATTTAACAGATTGAACTGTATCTATATTTTTACAAATACATCTCTCCATTAGACTGTGAGCTTCTCAATGGTAGCCACCAGGTACATTCTCTATTGTAATCTCTATAGCCTATATAATGCCTGCCGTGTAGCCAGTTCACAATATTATGTTTATTAAGTTAAATAATGGATAAGTAAGCAATAGTCACCAAAGAACATACAGGAAGGCATAATTAATTCTCATTAAGAGAGCAGTGAGAGTGTCACATAAAAGGAATCAGTCGAAACAGAACTTTAAGATGTATAAGTTTTCACTAATCACAGAACTGAAAGGAGGGCAATCAAGGCTGAGCAAACCATAGAAGCAAAAGCACAGCATGTGAAGAGGCCGAGTGGTATGGATTCATCATTCATTAGTGCGTTCATTTAACAGATATTCACTGATCACCTCTCTATTCCAAGCACTGTACTAAGTACAGGGAATAAAAATAAAATAATAATACATTGTTGTTACTCTCAAGGATCCACGGTCTTAACAAAGAAAAATAAACATGAAAAGAGAGAAAAATCATTATACAGCGTGGGAGTGTTATTGCAGAAACATGAACTAAGCTATGGGTTAGCCCAGAGCACAAGCAGGGAAATTAGCCATGCCTGGGGGCTTAGATGAGGACAATCACAGTGTGACATTTCACTGAGTATTTCAAGGTGAAGAATGGAGAAATGGATCTTCTAGAAAAATAAGGAACAACACGTGCAAACGCGTTTTGAGAACATTACAGAGGGTCTTGTGTTCCTAGGTAAAAACACACAAATGTTATTTTGTAGACTATAGCAGGCCAATAAGAATTTTTAAACTTAAGAGAGATATGATGAAATTTATTTTAAGAGGAGATAATGCTAGGGAGTCTGTGAAAGATGCCCTAGAACGGAAAAGCAGTGGAGGCAGAGACCAGTTAAGAGATTTGTAACAGTTCAACAGTTCAAGAGAAAATAGAAATGGATAGAAGAGACTTTAACATGGAAAACAAAGGATTGATCCTGAGACACAATGTCATATAAGTTTTTAATTTATTTAATAAGTAAATAAAGATTTCAAAGAGAGAAAATGACTTGATTTAATGGGCATTTTAGGAGGCTGTTTCTTGTAGCAATGTGAGTGCTGGGTTAGAAAGACAAGAGACCAGAGGCAGAGAGATGTTAGGAAACTGATTACAAAGGCCTATGGAAGAGATGATGAGGGCTCAAACTGGAATTATGAAAGAGGAAACTGAAAGAAATCAAAAGAGGCGTCTAGAACTGATATATGAAAGGTAAGGGAGACAGTTTCTTCATCTACTTATTTATTCATTTGACAAACAGTTTTTCAGATATGCACCAAGCACTTTGCTTGGTACTGAGAATTCAGGGTGAACAAAATAAACATCCCTGCCCAGAGCTTATGGCTTAGTGTAAAGAGAGATAAATTAAGCAATTAATTATAAGAAGAGATGATAAATACTGCATTATGAAGTAGAGGATGCTATGGAAATACACAGCCACAGCTCTTAGCATGGTCTGGAGGGTTGGGAGATGATTAAGTTTAGGCTGACACCTAAAGAACAAATAGGCGTTAGCCGGGCCAAATCCTTCAGGGAAAGAGAATTGTGGACAGGAGAAGTGGCGGGGGCCTTATTCTAGTGAATGACTGAGTTTAAAATTGAACAGAAGTTAGGCAACTGGAGAACACAGACAGAAGTTAACCTGTTCAAGAAGTCTGGCTGTGAAAGAGGTTTCATCAGGGGATCAATATGGAATCAAAACTGGATCTTGTTTTCTATTTTTTATTGTTATAATTCATATACAAGAAAGCATACAGATTTTAAGAGATGTTTTTTCTAGCAGTTTTTAAAAACTGCTCAGATAGTTTTTAAAAACTATACACCCATGTAACTATCACCTCATTCAAGGTAGAGAACATTTCCATCACCCCAGAAATTTCCCTCCTGCCTCTTTCACATCAATCTTACAGGAAACCACGGTTTAATTTTTATCACCGTAGCTTAGTTTTGCTTGTTCTAGAATTGTATATGCATGAAAGCATACAGCATGTTCTCTTTTCTGTCTGGCTTCTTTCCCTCAACATAATATCCTTGAGATTTATCCACTTGCAGTGTGTATCACTAGTGTGTTGCTCTGTATTGCTGAGTAGTATTCCATTGTATAAATATACAATATACATATTGTATAGCTGTTTATCTGTTGATAAATATTTTGACTTACCATTTTTGAACAAGTCTTTGTATGGACATGTCTTTTTCTTTTTCTGGGACTGCTGGGCCATAGGCAAGGTGTGTTTGACTTTGTAAGGAGATGACAAACTGTTTTTCAAAGTAGTATCACTTTAGCTTCCTACCAACAATTTATGAAAGTTCCACATCATTTCTACCAGTAATATTTTCAGTCTCTTTAAATTTCAGTAATTCTAGAGTGAGCTTTTATTTGAGGTTTTGCAATTCTCTGATGACTAATAAGTTTAAGCAATTTTGCATGGGCTTATTGGGTGTTTATATATTTATGTGAAGTGTGTTTAACAGTTTTTTGTTTTGTTTTAAGAGAGAAAGGATGAGAATATATAGATGCATGAAGCCAAGAATCAGTTATAAGAAAAAAAGATGAAAATATAGAAGAGCAATAAAATTGAGAGGAAGTTCTTGGTGAGAAACAGATAGTGTATCCAAAGTACACAATCTATACTACAAGTATTGGATAAGTGACGTATTTGCTTTTCAAATTTTGTTGGTTGGGGGCTAGAAACATTTAGTCTTTACTACTGATAGTGTAGCTTCGAGAACATCCAGCAAATCTTCATTGATAGCTTATAATTATCCAAAATCACTTTTTCTATTATAGATTAACCTTTCCTGATTTTGAAGTTGCATGAAATTGCAACTTGTATATGTTTCCCCAGGATATTGTTGTCCTACATTTAAAAGGGGCCAATGTCAAAAAAGCTTGTTTTTAAAGAATATAGGAAGAAGGTATACATAATTGATGTTTAGTAAGACTATATAAAATATTTCTCAAAAGCTATACTGCAAAGGTGAGAGAATAAAACTATTAGTCTTCGAGTTTAATGATAATCTACAACCTCCATTTTGCCATTTTCCAATCAGCTAGTTTCTTAAAAACATTTCAAATGAGTAATATGCTTTATGTAGAAACAGATAATATAAAATTTTGAAATTTTAAAATTGATGCCTGGTTTTAATGATAACATCATTTAAGTATAATCTAATCCGTAAATGGTAGTAGTAAACAAAACAGAAGTGAGGGATTTGTTTCAGTTAGAGTTTACTTTCCTTGACATGTTGAGTTGCCTCAACTACTCACCCACAACCATATCATATAATCAAATGTTCAAGTGTTAGTTAAGATGCTATTTTCAGCTATGCAGTGGACCACAGAAAAATTAAGTTTCACAAGTACAAAGTTCGGCTGTTTCTCATTCCCTTCCTTCTGTTGCAAAGATTATTCCCAAAATCAAATGAATAAAGAAGAGAATTATAGTCTGTATTTTAGGATTGTTAAAGGTTTCTCTGTTTCTGACAGTTTGGCTTTCTTTTGTCATTTTCTCACTTAAATGTTGTAAACTCAGAAAGTGCTAAGCTAAGATTCTGTATGTAGTGTTACACATGCCATAAGACAATATTATTTTACCATGTCAAAGTTGTTTGCACCATTTGGAGCACATCTATCATCAAAACTCAATTAAATGGAGTCTTTCTATCTTCAACTAAAACAAACTGTTTACTTAGATTTGCTCAGTGTTTACTTCACAAGAGGTAGAAGACCCAAATAGCACAGGAACATAGGTGTCTGGGGATATACCAGGGGTCAAAAAATTTAACCCAAAGAAGGAGGCCTTCTTCTTTGCTTGCAACAAGAGACTTTCTTTTTCTTTTGCCAAGTAAATGGCAGCATTATAATGTTATTCATACCTCACTGGTGTCCTAACAATTCCTCTATTCACACTGAAAAGGGATATATTCTCTTTGTTGCAAAGTATTAAATTTGTCCCTAGAGATTAGTGTGTAGGCAGTTTTAAAGGATGAAACAGGATTAGATAAGGTTTCTTTACTGAGAAAGAATTCTGAAACAGTGCAGCAGAAAACCCTCTTGTATTACTTGTATTGAAAAAAAATCCTTTGTTTTAACACTTCAAATCACAAGTCACATTTATTAAATTATTAGTTGACAAAATGTTTCTTTGTGGAGTTTTGTGAAAGGTAATTTACAAATAGAAAAAAATTGACGTCTTAATTTTATTTGAAAGTTTATATCTTTGAAATCCCTCTATGGCATTTATAATTTAAATATGTTCTAAGAGATGATATAGAAAAGATTATAGTAATTGTAGTTATCTGCTCAAAGATTCAGAATGTTTCTGCCTTTCTTAGTGATATTTATAAGGGGTGAAAATTATATACATCTACTGAACTCAACCGACATTCGTTAAGTTTAAAAGTGTCAAAATTATGTTGAGGGCAGTTCTGAAGAAAATGACAGGGTTCATTTGGGTTCCATTTACTTGTGTACAGTTAATAATATTGTATACCAAAGGAAGACATGAATGAATATTATTCATGTTTATTATTCTCAAGTTTCCAAGAGAAATAGCAAGACAGATTTTCTTCGGAAAGAACAAAAATAGCCTGTAATAATATACTATGTCTTTAGTTAAATAATTTTGAGGTTACAGACCCTTCCTAATTACTGGTAAAGTTACTATGCGATTGCATGATAAAGTATCTGTGTTGGTTTTTTTTTAATTTTATTTTACATGGTAGGGCAGAGACTGAGTAAAGCCTTCCTAGGCTACTGTAGTTTCTTCTCTTTTGACCGTTTATCTACTAGCCACACGGAAAACTTTTGTTACAATAAAAAGGAAAGATTTGCAGCTAGGACCCACAATTTTTGTTATAAGTTTAAAAATCTCAATTTAAGGCTAAAGATTATGTTTTTGCCATACGTACAGATTTTAAAGCTTACGAGAGAAAAGAATTGGGAATATAAGATTTCTGCTAACAAAACTTAAAAAACAAAATCCCTTTGCATCCCAAGGTGCATGGCACCTTGTCATCTGAAAACCAGGAAACCTTCTGCATACACTTTTTCTTTTTCACATTGCTGCCAGGTTATCCATCTCCCCATGGCACAGCTCTGCTTATGTCAGGCCCTACTACAAACTATTTGTGGTTTCCCACTGTCTCCAGAACAAAATCCAGACTCTTTGGCTTGATGTTCAAAGCGCTGCACAATCCTTCTCTAAACTTCCCATCACCACGTTTCTGAGTTAATTGTGTACCAGGCTCATTGACAACCCCTACCTAGACTCCCTCCACACTGTACCCTTAGCAAGTTCTTAGATGTATCACATGCTTTGGGGCTTTCATAGCATCCCTGCTTGCTCCCTATCCATCCTTTGAGTTTTCACTTTGACTATTTCACCTTTCACCTGTGGGTACCTTAGGGCAATAAATATTTGTTGGTCTGTTTCTGATAAATACCACTGTGTTGGTGCATAATAGGAAGACATTCTGATGTAATGCTCCTTGCCTGCATGGAAAGTTTGAGTCATTTTAAGGCATGTTTGCGTCTGCTTGCTCAGTGGCTCTGGAATGTTTTTAGTGTTTTCCACTTACCCTTGTTAGTTCAAGACAGAAATAAAAATGTTAATGATTTTTACAAATGTAATTGATGTGGAAAAATTCTAAGTGTGCAGTAGTTATACAAAAATAAACATCTGGATATTTGCAAACACTGAGATATGAAACTAGATTTATTTTCCACATATTCATCCTGATTTTGAGGTCATGAAAATAGAATCCTGTGGTTTGATGGTATTATAAGACAGAAGCTAAACTAAAATCTATCAATTTCTAACATTTTTATGAACACCTACCACTTTTGTATGTCTTCCTCAAATTATATTTTGAATATTCTGTATTTAAGTTGGACTCTAATCCTGGGAAAGTAACCTTTAATTTGAAAACTTTAGAAAAACACTATTAATGTGAATGAAATTTTAAAAATGAGCAGCTATTAGACGGAAAAGAGAAAGAAAAGATTTGAATAAATGAATACAGCTGTAGGAAAGTAATTGTTTTTCTTACTTTCACACTCATAGGACAATATTCACTGTGACAAGGAAGACCGGGGCATGGGGCTGGCAGGTGGGATAGTTTGGTTGTTGTGGATAATAATACTGTTTTTTTCGCTCCAGATTTAAGACTTCAAGAACCATGGAACCATAAGGGATAAAATCCTAGCTTATTAGTACTTTCAACGCTTACTTACACTTGATAGTTTCTGCCCGGTTTTGCATTTGAAGAGAAAATTATGCTAAAGTAATACGATAAAACATATCTGTTTATCCTTTCAGGGCTCTGAGAACCAAATGTACAGTGTCTCCTACTTCAGTCTTAACAAAGTAACCTTAGAGATGAGGAAACGTGCACCCAAAAGCCTTGCCCAAGTTAACAGAGTCTGTTTTTGGTAAATCAAGACTGTAATTCAGGTAGTTCCACTCCTTGCCTGATCTCTTTATCTCAAAGTATATTTGAAGTCCTCTTTGACTAGACCAGATGGATGACTGGATTTTGCATAATACATTTTTTAAATGTAGTTCAACATGGTTTAGTTTTCCAAAAAGATTTTTGGTCAGATCGAAGATGGTTCCTGCAGCCATGTACATGAAATATGTATATAAAAATCAGTTGATCCATCGAGTTGATTTTGGAATGTAGCATCAGATTCAAAGTAACAAACCGAGAATCCAGTATACAGAGAAGATGAAATAGGGCCACCAAAATGCCTTTCCATCATCCAGAGGCTTTCAAGTGATGAAGACTATTAATTTTTAGTCATAATAGCAGCTACCGTTTATTGGGTGTTTCCAATATGCCATACATCGTGCTCCTTACACAAACTTATTTCATTACCTCAATGACACAATGCTAGGCATTCTTATTCTCATTTTATAGATGAATAAACAGAAGCTCAGAGAACTCACATAACAAATCCAAATCATACATTTGAGATTTGAGGTCCAGGTGTTTTTTTTACTTAAAGCTCAAGTTTTTTACTGCTTAAAAGTTCTAAAACTAATACTAAAATTTTAAAAATAATAGCTGATATATATTGCAAAATGTTCATGTATTACGAGATATTAAACATTACATTTGCTATCTCATTTAACCTTCATAACAACTATTTGAGAGTAGGTATTATGTCCATTTTCCTGTGAGGATAGAAAATTTTGCAAAGTCATACAATGTCCTCAAGATGACTTGGTTAGGAAGAGGCAAAAGCAGGTTGTCAGCCTAGGAAGACTGTCTTCATGCATCACTCTATACTGCCTCTCATGACCTCCTCATCTGCAGGAATACAGAGCTGTTCTCTAGGTGCATTAGTCAGGAGAGGAAAAGCAATGTGTCATAACAAATGAATCCAGAATTTCAGTGCCTTACAAAAACATAGTTATTTCTCACTCATACTTTCTGTCCACTGTAGCTGTGGCTCTGTTACTGAATGTGTGTAATAGGATCCAGGTAACAGGGCAGCCACTATCCACACCTGGTCTCACGGCAAAGGGGCAAAAAAAAAAAGGCATAGACAATCATGTACTGGCTTTTAAACTTCTGCCTGAAGGTTATATGGCCACTCCTGAGTCCCGCCAGGTGAGGATAAATAATCCTTTCTTGGTGATTGACTCCACAGAGACAGAAATCTGACTATTTGGGGAATAGTTGACCTGATACCTGGTACAGTACTGCCAGGATGTGCATAAACATGCATAAAATGATAGGATACTACTGTGTTTTCCTGACTTGTGGCTCTTCAGACAACCTCAGCTTTTAGATTACCACAAGTTAATAGAGCAGCTTTCAGGAATAAAGAAACAAAAACAATCTGATGGGGTAATATAACATTATTCACTAGTATATGAGGTCCACAATTTAGAGCTTAAGAATTTCTTTTCCTGGGGAAAGGGGACTTGTATTTATAAGAACATATTGAGTGAGCAAAGTAGATATTGTCAGATCCTGCTGGTAAGTGGATAGATATCTACTGCATTGTTTAGAATACAAAGAAAAAAAAAAGGGAAACAACTTAACTATCCAACAATATAAAATGGGTTAATTACATTGTCTATATAAATGGAATTCAGCAAAGTAAAATGATCAAAATATAATGGTACAGAAACTATTAGTGATATAGTAGAAAAATCAGGTTATAAAATAATATTGTATGGGGACTTCCCTGGTGGCACAGAGGTTAAGACGCCGTGGTCCCAATGCAGGGGGCGCGGGTTCAATCCCTGGTCAGGGAACTAGATCCCACATGCATGCTGCAACTAAGAGTTTGCATGTCACAACTAAGGAGCCGGCAAGCTGCAACTAAGGAGCCTGCGAGCCACAACTAAGGAGCCCACCTGCCACAACTAAGACCTGGTGCAACCAAATAAATAAATAAATATTAAAAAAATAATATTGTATGATCTCTTCGTATAAGATAATACTTAATACATTTTAAAATAAATTAATACACAAATATTAATTAAAAGGATAAATTTTAGGGCTTCCCTGGTGGCGCAGTGGTTGAGAGTCCGCCTGCCGAAGCAGGGGACACGGGTTCGTGCCCCGGTCCGGGAAGATTCCCACATGCCGCGGAGCGGCTGAGCCCATGAGCCATGGCCGTTGAGGCTGCACGTCCGGAGCCTGTGCTCCACAACGGGAGAGGCCACAATAGTGAGAGGCCCACATACCGCAAAAAAAAAAAAAAAAAAAAAGAATAAACTTTAAAAGCATGAATGTGAAGTCCGGTATGCACTAAATAAAACTGTCTTTATTCACAAAATATCAAAGAACTAAATTCAGATAACTTGATAATCTGCCAAAGCAGTCAAGAAACAATTAGTGATCTTTCTTAATCATTCTTGACCACTTTCCACTCAATATTCAATTCACATTTTACTCCCCCCCTTAGACTCATCTTCTGTACAAAGGCTTACATAATCCCCCAGCTCCTACTAACTCAGAGCTCCACACCAGTATGGAAATGATTTTCACTCTTTTTTCTCCCACTAAACTGTCAGCTACTTGGTAGCAGGGATGCAGGCTTCTTCCTCCTGTTATCCTCCAGCTAATATTCCTGACTCCAGACTTCTCCATAGCCATCTGTCCTCCACAGTGCAGACAGAGTTCCTTTGACGTAATAAAAATTGAAGTGATTATTTTGAAAATTCTTTATTTCCTTATTAGTTAGCTTATTCTAGGTTTTGCTTTAGTAATAGATAACCACTAAATCTCAGGGGCGCACAAAACCAAAGGATCATTTTTTCCTCCTGTTCAAGTCAGCTGGGGAACAGTTATGACTCTGGCCCCCCATGTCTTTTTTATTCCAGGATTCTTATGGGAAGAGCAACTGTTCTCTATTACATTGGGGAAAAAGTAATGGCAGAATCATGCAATAGCTCTTAAGGTTTCTGCTTAGATGTGATGTAAGTCACTTTGGCTCACAGACCATTGTAAAAGAAAGTTCTGTGGCCAAGAGTGATGGCAGTGGTGCAGTGACTAATGTAATGCTGTCACAGGAAGGGACTGCAAATAATTAGAAACAATAATACTATCTGCCACCAGGACAAGTAACAGCAATGCCTTCTCTTTGCACTTTCATACAGTTTTCACAGGTATTAATAGTTGAAATAAGGAGTAATGAGTAGGAGTTTCTAACTCTTACTTCCTAATATAATGAGTATTTGTTTGCAAGAAAATGAACACAATTTTACAGTTTAGTTTTGACAAAAGTCAAGTAAAAGATCTTAAGCTTCTGTTCAGGTCAATGTGGCTTGACAAAATTGAACCTGGGCCACATAATTAGCAGGAGACTATTTTAAAAATTGACAAAAAGCTTGGAAGCATCTATCTGTCCACGAAATAGGCACGGATATATCTTATGTTTTGGGTACAGCAGACCCATTTCTAGAAGAGCCAGATAAGTCAGTAAGGGCTGATGGCACAACATACATTTTCCAATACCAAGGACTGTGTAGGTGTATTCTTTCTCTCAACAGAGTCCAGGAATAATCCGTAAAATGTTCAGCCTAGTGACTTAGGCTTTTTTACTTGGGCTGTATCAGTTCCCCTCAAGAGCCAGAATATTCCCAACAATTCAGACATTTTTCTTAAAAATGCTGTAAAGCTTACATTTTGCTAATTATGCTCCTTGATTCTCTAGAGAGCTTAAGGTCTATTGACTGAATGTTAAGCCAGAGAATTTCATAACTCATACTTCACTGGAAAACCATTCCAGCAAACTTTACTAATGTTAAAAAGAGAAAAAAATAGAAGATTTTCAATTATTAAAAAAAGTAAAGTCACAGGAACATTTTTAAGAATACAATCTTCATTCAACTGCAGTAATTTGATCTAGGTTTAGGCTAGAAGACATCTTTAGAAACTAGTTTTAAAGAACGGATAAAGATTGTTTGTAATTACCATATCAATTGTTTGTTTATATAGATGCTGCCAAAGTATTAGGAGTGCTTGAGAAGAGTTTCTTTTCTTAAATATATTTATTTTACAGTTTTATTTACATTTACTAGCCTGGCAAAACCTTTCATCTATGAAAGACACTGGTTTTCATGTAATTGAAAAAATACCAGCAAAGCTGTTATTTTGCATCACACAGACAAAAGAAAAAACACTCAGTTTCTTTCAGAATCTGAACATTTAAATATGAAACCAATTTAAGATACACTGCTTATATGTAGAAAAAGTCTTTCTTTCTATGTTCCTTGGTAAAATATTTGCAAGGAATGAAGATCTATGTAAACATATATATATATATATATGTATATATATAGAGAGAGAGACAGACATATAGAGATAAAGAGACAGAGATGCAGTTATACAGTTATATGTATAGTTGCAAATATATATATGTATGTATATGTGCTTATATAAATATAGATATAGATGATATAGATATGGTTATAGATATGAAGTGATTTTAGATTTTTTCTTATAGTTAAGCATTAGAGCTTCATCAGTTTTCCTTTTCTGGAAAGGTTGTATAATATGTAAACGCACAGTTTGGGAGGGATGTAAAATACAGGGTACACAGTGCTCTGAAACCACTTATCCTGGGTAACTAAAGGTAGACAGCTCAACTAGTCTTTGCAGATAATGCCACAAAGGAACACCAGCCTCTAAAAGCTAACCTTACCCTTGACTATGCTCAGCAAAGTTACTCACTGGTAGAATGTATATCTACAAAATATCAAAAACTGGTTGCTACATCACATGTTGACAATGTTATTTGTATATTAGCGATAAAAGCAGTAAGAGCTCTCCCTATAAGCAATGCTATATTCTAAGCTCATGAGTCTACGATGTCTGTTTCTCACTTGGTGATGATATGAGAGTGTGCTGCCATGTTACTTGGTACAACTTACTGATATGTACAAAACAAAGAGTGCTTTTAATAGTTCTGAATACCATACTTCCACATTTCAACAGAAATCTTAACACTGAAGGCAGGCCACAATTCTAATTCAATGCACAAAAGACTTTATAATTTCTGTTGTGAATAATTAAAGTAATACTTAAAGCATTCAGGTTAATTCAGAGCTTTGTTTGCACTTCTATTTTGGTTGTAAAAGTATGTCAGTTATAAGAGTACCAAACTCATATGTGTTTGCTAACTTGGTTCATTGGATGATGCTGCCTAGAATGATCACTTTGAATTGAAATATGCTTAACTGCACTTCAAGTTTTAAAACAGCAGTGTTTTTTAGGCAAGGTGAACACATGATAACAGTCATTTCATAGTTGTAAATTTCTTAAGTTAATAGTTGTATGTTACAAACAGTATCAAGTACAAGCCAAACTTTTTATATTTTTTGCATTAAACATGAACTGGGTTACTGTATAATTTCAACATATGACATCCCACTTCAAAAATTATTTTCCATAGGCAGTTATTTATACTTTTAGGCATTTTAATTTCTTGAATTAAAGGACGCAATGTAGGTAAAGATATTCCTATATTTTCAAGTTCTCTTTTGATTGGTAAGGGACAGTGCAGGCCCATCTGTTTTGCAGCAAAGAAAGCCCCAAACCATCTGTGTAGAGCCACATGCCAGCTAAAACACAGAGATATGCACAGTTTTTTTGTTATGAAAAATTTTGCAGTATTTTTTTCTGTATTAGTGTGAATAAATTAGCAACAACTAAATTAAAGAAATCTTTAGAGAACATATTAACTTTCTAGTGCCTACAGTAAATTACATCCATTTAGAAATTATGAAAGTTGCATTGTCCCCATATGAATTTTTCCTTACTATTCTGAATTTGATACTGAAATCACTCATCATCTGCAAAGTAAAATAGCTCCATTGTTGGTAATGTAAGTTCATTTTTATAAAATTTTTTGATTGAGCAATTCTTTGACTTTTGAACAGTAAATAATTGTGATTTTTTTGTTCAATTAGAAAAAGTAGCACAGTAAGATGAATAGTATAGTTATAATTTGTATATTATGAATATTATATTATTTGTGTAACATCTATATACTATAGTGCATGAGAATGTTTTATAGAATATTTTAAAGAAGTTTTTGTTTTCCCATTTCCACTGAAGTAACTCTGCTAAAGTATTTTTTAGATTCTACTAGAGTAATTGAATATATAAATTAATTGCTGGTTTTAGGGTGTCAAAAAGAATACTTAATAACAGATTAAATGTTAATTATATATTATTATTCTAAGGCATTGAAGAATTATATTAATATTTTTTAAATACTTCTAGACTTAAAATATTACATACAGTGCTTAATAATGGCGCTTTTGCCTATACAAATTTGACTATCCAAGCCATTTTGTCTCAAAATCAGTAAAACACATGCAGGTCAACAATCTCTGAAAAAAATCGCAAAAATCACTTCCTTCTTCTCGCAAGTCTTCTGTATTCATTCTGCCTTAGTTTATACAGGGTTTCTGTTTGATGAGTTAGGAAATAACAAATAACAAAGATATGTGAACGTACATCAAGCCCTTAATGCATTGTAAGTATTGATATGTCACTTACTCTTTGAGGAAGATCTTTTCTATTATGCTTTACAGTGGTGTTGAAAATGCTCATTATCTGTTTGAAAAACATTAAAAGCTTTAAATTCAAGCAGCTCATTTTTCATTTTGTTAATTGCATAACATACTAATGTTGCACTAGGTTGTTTTTTTCAGTGGTATAATGATGCAACAATATTTACATACCAACTCTGGTTTTCCTTTAATGGTTTCTATAACAAGATCATAATTTCCTTTAGCGTAATCACTGGCAGATTTATTTGGCGTCCCATCTTTGCTCTGCTCTGGCTTTGGGGGCCTGGGAGAGAGCACATACTTTCTCTCCCTTTTCCCATTAAGTACACTCTGCTCATGTGTAGTTGCTGCAGGTCTGGGTTACATTCCTGCCAAACATCCATGGTTAAAAAACTTTTAGGATGGAGTATCAGTAGAAACCAATTGATTCCTCTAAATTCTGCCCCAAAGCTTTAACAAACTGGTTTACCCGCCATAATTTTACTGCACAGTAATGATGTGAGTATGTGAAAGTGGGTGGCTAGAGGAAAATTTCATTGAACCGGTTTCAACAGATTCATAGGAGAGGTGACATTATGAAAAAGAAAATCATGGTGTCCAGGTTTTTCTATAATGCACTCACTGTTAATCTAAATGCTGACTCTGAAAACAGCAGTTTCTACCCAGACCTCTATCACACGCCTCAGAAGTCCTTGTGACCTGTTATCTACCTGCCATGCTTTATATTGCTGTAGCTAATGCCACACAGTACTGTAAATCCGTCTTCTGGATTTTTTATTTTCCCACATGGAACAATAATAAGGTGTTAAGATTTGTCTGGCTACCTTGCTCGACATGCCTTGGAAGCAGATGAAAATACTATAATATGATATTCCAAATTTATCTCCATTTGTCCTGCATAGAAAAACAAAATCAAAAAACAAAAAACAATTTCAAGCTGTCTCCTAAATAGAGCTGATTTCAGAGAAAAATACCATTAATCGAAGCACTACAGATTGGTGTGACGTGTTCTTTGGATTACATTGTATGAGATAATTTTACAAACCCCTCATTCTGTTTGAAAGTGTGTTAAATATCTAGATTCTTTTTAGTTAAGTAGCGAATGACCTGTTTTAAACCACAGTAACAGCAGAGTTTTGAAAAGAAAAACTCTTCACACATGATGGAGTTGGGTAAAGCTGTGATTTTCTGCTTGGCTGGAACACAGTCTATGATTCAGTTATAAGGTTAATCAATCTGAACTAAAATGTAAAGGGATATGCATAAAAGATACACATAAAATGGGATCCATAATGTCTCGGAGGAGCATGTATTTATATGTCCTCACAGTGGTGACTCAGGCTAATTTCAATCCTATCATGAGATCTCTAATGGTTATCTTCAGTGTTGTTAATTCGCTTTTCTGTGAGATGTCCCTTCCTGAGGAAGAGTTAGAAATGTGTATCATAACCTATGGCATAAGCTTGAAAGAAATCCTTTGCATATTAAAAGCTGACGTAATTATTCATTGCAAGCAGTAAATGCAACAAATTTAATATTTTATTAAAAATGTTCTTATAATAATTGAAACTGGGAGCAGGGTTTATTTCAATTAACTTGGGAGGCAAAATAAATATTTAACTGATGTAGCATTCCACAATTAAGATCTATAATTTAAATGAGATGCAATTAGTTTTCTCTCTTAAATGAAACTATGCTCCACGTAGTATGGGCCAGAGCTGTATTTCACTTTACTCTTCCAAGAGGCCATTTGCTTTTGAAGGTTTTTCTTTTTTTCTGCTTTTAATCTGTGCTCAAAAAGTGTCAAACTCAACTGCTCCAATACCTGAACAGTCAAGACTTTCTTCTATTTTATAATGTATGTCTGCTTATTAAAGTCTTCAAGACATCCTAGACTTAGGCAAACAGTGTCCAAATGTACCATATTTAGCTTCTATCTCAAAATCTCCCGAGCTGTCAATTTAGGTGTTAAAGAGACCATTTGTAAAGCTTGGCTGGGAATTGCCATTATTGACTGGAATGTGTGTTTATCATTACATTCAATGATGAAAGTGGAACATGTAGCATATGAATAAATGTCAGCAGATGTTTCTTTTAAATGGCCTGATTTCAACCTCCTGTTGTTTGTCTTGAATACAAATATTAAAAAAGGGAAAAAAGGCAGAATTTTTTATGACATAAGTGCAAGGGTAGTTAGATTTTTTGAAAAACAACAAAAATAATGGCTAGAATATCACACTGAGGGAGTCAAGTAGAATTAAGAGTTAGTTGGCTGTGCTCAGCTACTCTTATGGGCTTCTAAGTAGATTTAGCAAAAGCAGGGATTTTTCAGTATGTGGTTACAGCAAAATTCAACCTCATGGATTTTTGTGTTTCACAGCTGTTATTAATGATTTTTAAAAAATAGCTGAATTTGATTACTGCACAGAGGGTGTTCAACTTGGGTTAAGGGTCTTAAAAAGTCTTGATCTCTTATTTGGAGACACTGAATGAAAATATTCAGTAGCAAACGGACACTGTTTTCTTCCAAACTTACTGTGAAAGACAGACAAGGAACACAGAAAGCATATTTTACACATTTTAGTGAGGAAAAAGCAAGGTAAATTCAGTGGTATACAAATGAAATAGACATTTTAGGTGGAAAGACACAGACTCATCTTTTGTTCACTTCTACAGCAATTTCTGTGAATGTATCATATTTAGTGGAACTCCTGTGGTGCTTTGGGGGCTGTAAATATTTGGGTGTCATTTGAAGAGGTATAAAATCACTAGAGACAAATTCTGGGTGGGCTTTAAGAGCAGGAAATATAACTTTAAAAATCAGACACTCATATTAAATTTCCAACATGATTGGTCTAAAATACTCCAGAGAAAATTTTCAAATATAATATATCTCATAACAAAATTGTTCAGAATTTGTCACCATTTCCACTTTATTTAAATGAGAATAATTTGTACTTCAGATCGTAAAGAGCACTGCAGGCTAATGCTTACATCTGTCAAAAACATAGAACTTTCAAAGCCACTTAAGTTATGAGCAAAGCATATTTCCAAGCTTCAAAAAGGGCAATGACTCGGGACCGGCTTTTCTCCCTGGCTTTCCTTTTGGTAGCAGGATTGTTTTTAGCCACTGATACTGGTGGGCACAGATATTGCATACACAATTAGCCGTTATCTCTTAATTTTGAGAGTGTAAATGCCTAATTGCTTGTGCAATTAAAGGAAGCACAAATTTTCTGCCTGTAAAATAGAAGGCTAGGGTGGAATGTAAATTAAAACCATTAGTGTAATTTTCTGACTTGTATATCAACAAATTATATATGTTTCTCCTATATGTTTAGTGTTTCTGTGGTATTGATCAAAAAGCTACCCTTGAAAACGGGATATGCTCTCAGATAATGCTTAATTACCCTTAAGACAGAGAACATATTGACAGTCATGCTAATCAAAATGTCAAGTTTAATATTTAACAGTCAAGCCTTTAATAATAATTTTTAAAAAGGAATAAAGCACTCTTTGTTTACTGAAGCTTTCTGGTGGAATAATGCAGTATTTATTTTGAAATTCAAAATTGAACCTGAATCTCCTTTTCTATAGTTGGCACACATTCATCCTTGCAGATCAGAAATAGCAAAAACTACACTTACCTACTTATCTGTCACTTAGACTGAAAACATGCCCCAGCCATTACTGCATCCCCACCAGATACTTTCAATACCAAGCTCCCACCTTCCATCACTGTGCACACTTTACACATTCCTTCAGTTCAGCACTTTGCATAACCTCTTTCTGTCACAAACATAAATTGTAGTTTTCCTTCTAAAGAACGCTAGGTCAAGCCACAGTCACCTTCCTTCACATTCTTTCCCAAATTTTCTTTTTACTTTTTTACTTGTCTCTGTCCTTGTTTTCTCCTTCCTAATATGGGTGCACACGTACACCCTCACACTAATATGTCCATGACACCTATTCTAGGGCTCATCTTCACCTACAAAACTACTTGACATATGAAATGCCTATTAATTAACTCTGCCTCACTTAACTATGCTTAACCATGATCGAAATTATGCTCTAAGGCTCTATTATGATAAAAAGGAATTATTAACTAGTTGAAGAGTTCTTTGGATGATTAGAATGTGAAAGGACCTGAGAAATGCTGGGATTTAGTTATACCTCATTTGTCACGTAAGGAAGTAGGACCCTGAGCGGGCAAAGGGGCCTGTGCTGTGTTTGGCAGGGAAAGATCAAGAATCCTTCAGTCAGTCTGCCTCCACCCATGAGCCAGAGCATGAATTTATCCCCCAGGTTCTTCAATGCATCATGGGCCAAAGGGTATAGCACCTACCCTTTCTGAACTTCTGTTTGCCATCCCAAGTGTCCCAAGCTAGCCACAGAAGTGGGAGAGACACAGTGGGCATTCCCTCACAATGCATTACAAATGGAAGACATGGGATAGGAGTTTATTAGCATTGAGCTGAATTAATAATATTGGCTGATAAGAAATTGCATTTAATCCACAAAGAGGAAAAAAAACTTTGTTACAGTGAGGAAATTAGTAATAACCTTTTGTAATACTGTGTCTCACATTTTAGGATTAGGTCAAAAGAAATAGGTGTTCTATGATGACAGTTTGCCTTCACTCTTCTGGAGCTGTTTATTTTTTGTTTGTTTTTATTTTTTTGTGGTACGCGGGCCTCTCACTGCTGTGGCCTCTCCCATTACGGAGCACAGGCTCCAGACACACAGGCTCAGCGGCCATGGCTCACGGGCCCAGCCGCTCCGTGGCATGTAGGATCTTCCCGGACCGGGGCACGAACCTGTGTCCCCTGCATCGGCAGGCGGACTCTCAACCACTGCGCCACCAGGGAAGCCCTCTAGAGCTGTTTTTAACAGCAGACGATCATTCATGTCATGTTGTGATTCTAAATAAGCCAAAAAGTCTTGACAGTTACACCTTTGTTAGGAAAATAGATTGAACAGAAAACTTGATGGTTTGGTGACATGTATTCCTCTTACACTAAGAACAATGGCTAGTTAAGATATAAGGATTGCCACGTTCTTAAATTTAGCTTTCTCCCTGAAGCTGGCCAGTGTCTTCCAGAATCAATTTTAGGAAATAATGGTTTGTGGGGGAGACTGGATTAGATAATCTTAAGAAAATTTCATTTTCTAGGAACTCACAGACACTCCACGCCATTTTGTGACTCTACAAGATTGGGGGTGTGAGGGGCAGGGCACAGTACAGCAGCTTTCAAATGTATTTGAGGTATGTTTTCTTAGAGTATCTCATTGTACTAGGGTTCTGGACAAAATCTTTGCACCTGATCTAGTTTAACACTCAGATATTATAATAGAATAATAAAAAGTTACAGCAGCCTACTAGCATGTCAGACTCAAAATTAGGAAAGAGCAAAGAGCTTTGACCACACAGGCAAGAGTTCTTTTCATTCTTCTATGATAAGCTCAGTGGTCATCATGGTTCCTACATTAAGACTTTTTATTGATTTTTAAAATTCTTCTCTTCATTTGGTGTGCTGTTAGAAATAGTTTATAGCTTCTAATAGTTGAGGCTTCAGGTCTCAATTAAGTCAAATAGCAAGAATTATATAGAAGCTAGAGAAATTTAAGGTCCAATGTACACCAGGGAAGAATCTATCAGAGAAAGGCAGTCCTCCCCATAGCATGAGCATTAAATAGTCACTAGCTCCAAAAGCTCCCTTTCCCCAGGGCACCAGCAATTCTCATCACATGGGGAGGGGTTTAGAGAGAAGAGAATAGATGGTAGAAGAGCCAAAACAGCACTTTCTATGTACAAGGTACACCTTCACAAAGATCATTTCCTCTATTGTCTCACCACACTGGATGATGGGTAATGTCATCCTTATTTTCCAGAAGAGAAAACAGATGCATAGTTTTAAGAAAGCACTAATCAAAGTGCATGTTTCTCCTTGGGGTTAACACACTGGACAGGTTGGGAAAGAGCAGCCCCACAAATAATAGGCACTAAGGACCAGGTATAGAGGGGAAGGATAGATATTAAAATGCACAAACTTACAGAGAGCTTATTATAATTACTGAAACCAGAGGGCAGCAAGAGTCCTTTAATCCTTCAGTAAATTCTCATTGATATTAAAGGTAGAATTTTAATAATTAGAGATGCTCAATTCTTCAGCAAATAAAGGAACAGATGCTGAGAGTTTCCAAGTGGCCTCAAGTCTCAGCACTGGCCAACTCAGGTAGAGTTAAGTCTGAGATTATAAAGAGAATTCTTCTTTTCTAATTGAAGTAGAGCTGATGTACAATATTATATAATTTATAGGTGTACAATATAGTGAGTCACAATTTTTAAAGGTAGTACTCCATTTATAGTAACTATAAAAATTGGCTATATTCCCCATGTTGTACAACATACCCTTGTAGCTTATTTTGTACAGAATAGTTTGTACCTCTTAATCCCCTACCCCTAATTCTTCACATGTCTATTGATGCTTTAACACAGCTATCAAATCTAGCTCTTAAAAGGATCCTCAGCTCACTGCACTTGTATGTTTTGTTGAGAAGTTTTGTTTCTTTTCCCCTGACCTAAACAACTAATTAAGAGCATTAGGAGTTTCTGTGGCCAGTATATTCCAGAGGTGTCTTACTCTCTCAGTAACTCAACCTTTTGATTTTCAAATGCTCTTAAAGACAGTGTTTTCTATATTGGTTTCATACTTGTGAAGGTTGTTATCAGAAACAGAATTTTCTTTCACTTAAGAGCTTTCAAAATGATTAATCATAAAAAGAAAAGAAAGAAAATTGTTTTACAAAGATGTGCATAATATTTAATTAGGAATCCATTTAAATTCTCATTTGAACACTCTTTACATATCTTTACAAGACTACAAAATACAAAATTTGTTTTCTACTCTACTAAAATGGCTAAAAAAGAAAACTGCACCTAAAATTTTAAATCCTATAAAACATCAATAGATATATTAAAATTGTACTCTTCCAATATTACTATCTGATTCATTATCTTTATATACTAACATTGTCAGTTAAATCACTCTCTATCAAATACAGGAACAGAATGATACAACATGGGATAAGCCAGATATAATTAGATAACTTTTAATCGATGCAGTTGTGGAGCTCATATTAATGAGGGAATCCACATCAGAAATTAGTAACAGGAGGTATCTTACAGATGGATGGTGATAAAAAATTCCAATTTAAAATGAAAGTAGCAGCAATGCAAATTAGTGCAAAGTGTAACTTTTGTTCAGGAAAAAATTAAGGTCAAATTGCACAGATTTAGAACTAAGTGTGTTAATTTCAGACACTGTCAGCAGTTTCTTTGGGAACCTCAATCACTCATCTTTCTGAGATTACTTTGAAAATTGTCTTAGACAAGTGTCATATTCTAAACGGTGCTTTTCCAGTCCCTCCACTTTGACCTGTATACTTACAGACTTTCAGCTATTTCCAAATGAGAAGCTCCAATCTAAAAGTCTATTTTTAAAGAAAAACATTTGGAAAATAAAGTTCAATGCCTAAAGAGCTGAAATATTCTGTGTGAATACCAGCCCTGGACAGAAGATTTTCAATAAGGAAATGAGAGTTCTGAAGCATTTGGGACCAAAGGAAAAGAATATTTCTTCCCAAACATTTCCAGCTTAGGATATGTGGTAAGGAAACTGGAATTTTCAAAACTTGAAAAAAAGAGAGAAAACATTTTGGCTGATAAGATGCTCCTGAATAAAATATTATCTGAAACAAATGTTTAATTCAGAAAACACCTGCCAATGTAGATGTGCCCTTCAATAAATATGGCATCTCCATCCTCATTTAACATGTTTCTTAGCAATAAAATGTTGGCATTAAATTTAAACATAAGTGCAGTATAAATCAGGCATATAGCTATATCTTGTGGACATGGTGTTATAACAGCTAGACCAAGGATTTTCAATGTTTTGAAGTCACAACATTTTTATATTAACACCATTTGGAGATCATAATTAAGTAGTAAGGTGTTTAACGATATATACAAGAGAACAGTAATCTAACCACAGCAATATACTGGTCTTTTGCTGATAATTTACATAAAAGGAATAATCTGAAAATAGGGCTTTTGATAATATTAAGACAGTAAAGTAGGCCATGAGCAATATAATAATATTTCCATTTTTCTTTTTATGGTGTTTTCTGGATCATGTAACATATCTTCAAAACTGTGGCAAGTGGCAATACCAAGCTATTTGTTTTCTAATGCAAACTTGAATGCCCTTGAGACAAATGTATCTTTGTAAAACAGAGGCAATAAAATAATTCAGATATCTGAATGAAAATGGATTCATTCTTTCATGGATTAAAAAATTACATCCCTCCTAAAAACTTATTATATAAAATAAAAATCTGTAATTTCCAATAGAAACAACCAATGGGTATTATACTTGCAAACCATGAAAACTGGCAGACACTATGCAACATTAATTTGAATTATAATGTAAAAAATCCTGAAACTGGGTAACTACAATTGTCAAAATAAAGAAAACCAGATGCTACCTTGGTTAAAACAAAAGTTTCAAAGCACAAGATTATCTTAATTACGATGACAGTTGTTATACCGTATCCTCCAGGTTTGAATTGGTTTGAGGGGGAAAAATATCTTTAGAACTTATTCAAATCTATACATTTATAACCAGAAAGCTGTAACTTAAAGACTCATGCAAATACTTAATGAAGAAAAAAAAGCAATGTTTTTTTTCTTTGAACATGTATGTATAACAGAACACTATTAAGATTATTTTATTCAAGAGTTGTTATAATGAAGTATTTTGATTCAGATGTGTTTAAAGCTTTCACTTGAAACATACATCTTATTATGTATCAGTTTCTCAGATCAAATATTTGATAAACTTGTATTTGAAAATACAAATATTTGATAATAATAATTTCATTTTAAGAAGATGAGATATACAGATCAGATAAAATTACATAGGAGAATGGGATGGAGAGGAAAACATGGAATTAATCCTCCCTTAGAATGAAGATACTAAGGTATAGAGGAAAGACTATCCATGATTTTCATGGAGTATATAAGATGGGCCTTTATGCATACAATGATTGTGCAATGTCAAAAGGAAATAGGTACTGAGCATAGCAGTTCCAAAAGTATTTCCTGTAACACAGGGTTTTCCTAACATCTGACTCTTGAGTAAGGGATGACAAGGTTCACCCTATTTGTGAAATGTTTTAGATTAGTGCTTAGATCACTTCTTAACTAATTGAAAGCTATGATTCTAAAATCTCATTCTAAATGGATTTCTTGAACTTCATCCAAGACAGTCTAATTATTGAGACTCTATTTTAAAACACCTATATAAGCATGTACCCCAAGAACCAAATATTGTGATGCCCCGAGGGATGTTTTTCCTCCTGTTTTGTTATCACTTTATAACTAAAGTACCACATACCAAAATTCTGGTTTATTAATATCTCAAAACATAACTGTGCTTCTAAAGATATAATACATTTTTAACTGATAATGGAAAGTTACCTAAATCAAATTCATAATATACATACTCCAAAAATACTCAAAAAGTTATTGGAGCTCTTTGTAATACAAAGGAAGAAAGACTTTTGAATTATTTACTTTAAAACAAATTGTTAATATGTAAAATATCACTCAATATTGGCTCATCTCATCATTTTTTGGGGGGAAAAAAAGAAATTACTTTCACTTCCAAATACCATGTAGTAGCTTGGTGTAGATCAAAGCTCTTACTGAGAACAGTTAGGAAAAGCTAGATAACATACAAAGACATAAGCTTGAAGGCATTAGAGAATTGCTGAGACAGCCAGGATATGAGGGGCAAGCTTCTGGAGAAAAAGGAGCTTACAAGGACAAGCCCAATTTTTTTTTTTTTTAAACACTTTTCCTGTAATGGCATATACCAATTCCTGGCTTAGGGAAAGAAGATGAGAAGGCAGGTAAAGGTCAGCTGCTACCTACCGAGAAGGCAAAAATCAGAGTTTTGTGCTATCATGGCAGGTAGGAATTTGAGGGGCCTAAAACTACACAAAAAAGAAGAATCTCTTACCTTCACAGGAGTTACCAATAAAGCTGTATTGATGATTAGGCTAAGAAGCCAAGCAGAGGGGACTTCCCTGGTGGTCCAGGGGTTAAGACTTCGCCTTTCAATGCAGGGGGTGTGGGTTGAATCTCTGGTCAGGGAGCTAAGATCCCACATGGCTCTCAGCCAAAAAACCAAAACATAAAACAGAAGCAATATTGTAAAAAGTTCAATAAAGGCTTTAAAAATGGTCCACATCAAATAAAAAAATCTTACAAAAAAAAAAAAAAGAAGCAGCAGCAGCCAAGCAGAAAGTAAATATAAAGTAGGACAGAGTATTGGCATTCTCACGGCCCTGGGAAGAGTCTCAGTTGGGAAACCTGGAAAGCTGTACCTTGGAAAGGGATGATTAAGAGGAAGGCCAAGCCCTACAGAAAATCAGCTTCCAGTCAGCTCAGTCCATAATTAGATGTGTTCTATCTTTTTGCTGCCTGCCAGAGGGTGGGATAAATCCTCTTTGGAATAAGAAACAGAAATCAGTTTCTACAATCAAACACAATGTCTAGGACTCAATAAAAAAGTGCAGTACTAGTGAAGAAAAAGTGTCAAAAGAACAAGTAAATAATAGAAACAGACCCATAGGTGACACAAATATTAGAATTTCCAGACATGAAATTAAAGATAAGTTAATCAATATGTTCAAGAAATTAAACAAGCCAGATAATCCTACCATAGAACTGGAATATATAAAAAGAATCAAATAAAAATTCTACATCTAAAAATTATAGCAACTTAAATTCAGATTTCAAAAGATAGGCTTAACTGTAGTTTGGAAAGAGCTCAAGAAGGGTTTACAGATCTGGAAGATAGGTCAGTAGAAAATATCCAGACTAAAGCATGGAGAATAAAATGAATGAAAAATACAGAAGATATAGGTGGGTTGTGGTTAAAAAAAATAGTTCTAATATACATGCAATTTAAGTCCTTGAAAGAGAGCAGAGGCACAATGGGGCAACTACAATATTACAGAGATTGTTACCAGGAATTTTTCAATGCTGGAAAAAAAGGACAAGGACAAATCCAGGATGTCTTATGAACTCAAAGAAAGTAAATACAAAGAAAATTCTACAAGGCAAGGAAAATCACACTGAGTTTCTTCAGCATAAAGCAAGCAGAAAAAACATAGAGTTTAATCTTAAGAGTACTCAAAGGATGAAAAAGTCATTACTTTCAAAGAAGTGAAAAAAAAGCAATGAAAGCCAGAAGATAATGAAATATCTTTAAAGTGCTGAAAGGAGAAAAGAAACTATTAAATTAAAATTTTATACCCAGATGAGATATCCTTCAAAAGAGTGAAGCTAAGAAAGAAATACAAAAAACAAAGATTATTCATAGCAGTAGACTCATACTAAAGAAAGTAGTAAAGTATTTCTTTGAGCAGAATGAAAATGAAATCCAGAAGCAAGCAGAGAAATGTAGAGAGGAATGAAATATGTTTATACATCAAAATAGTAAATCCATAAAAAGAAATAATATATTTTGTGGTTTAAAATATAGTTAGAATTAAATGTGTGACAACAATAATACAAAAGTCAAGAAGTAGGTAGATGGACATGAAGTGTTCTATGTACCTCGCATTGTCTGGAAAGTAGATAAAAGTACAAATTTAAAATAAATGGTCATAAAATAAGGATCTGAGTTATAATCCCTAAGGTAATCAATAAAAAAAAAACTACTGAAGTATAATTAACAAATAAGCCAGAGTTTTATGTGGGGGACATGCATTGCTAAAAACATTTGATCAGTGGAAAATGAGGAAAGGGAGAAAAGGAAAGTCATATAAAACAGGGGCATTTTCTAATGATAAAAGAGTTAACACATCAGGAAAACAGCAATTTAAAATGTATATACATCTCATAACATTGCTTCAGAATATATGAAGCAAAATAAAATTGACAGAAATATAAGGAAAATTCACAAATCAAAAATCATATTGCAAGATTTTAGCATAGTTCTTTTAGTAATAATACAACAAATAGATAAAATATCAGTAAGGATATAGAAAATTTTAGCATGAAAATAAACACTCTTGACCTAACTGACTTCAAATGTGATAGACTATACATTGAACACTGTCTTTAAGTGTGATAGAATATACATTCTTTCAAGTGTACATGAAATGTATACCAAAATAGAACACACTTTATCTATATTGATATGTTAAACAAATTTCAGAGAATTAAAATCACGGTGTATTCTCTGACCTCATTGCTATTAGATTAGAAACCAATTTTTTAAAAAGATAAGTAGAAAGTATAAAGATGCTTGAAAATTAACCCATATACTTTTAGGAATAAATTAAACTTTCTTAATCTGTTAATATGTATCTATATAAAACCTACAGCAAGTAGTATATGTAATAGGGAAACATAATAACTTTTCCCCCACGAGACTGGAAAAGAAACAAAGATGTCCATTAGCACTCTTCTGTTCAACAACTAGTCAGAGTAATAAGCAAGTAAAAGAAATAAGAGATATAAGGATTTGAAAGAAAGAAAAAAGAGAGAGAAATATGACATTATTTGCCAGTGATATAACTGTATATTTATAAAATCCAAAGGCTTTTATCCAAAGGCTTAAAATAGGATTTGTAAAAGAGTTTAGCAAAGAAACTGGATAAATGGTCAATATAAAAAAATAATAAATTATATTTCTATATACCATTAAGAATTAGAAAATGAAATTTTAAAAATATACATACAATTTGCAATAGTATCCCAAAAAAGCAAACACCAAAGAAAATAATTTTAGTATGTATAATACCTGTACCATAGATCTATAAAACATTATTGAGAGAAATTAAATAAGGCTATAAAAACTATAGATGAAAGGATTTACCATTTTTATGAACAGAATACCATGTTGAAAACATAGCATTTCTCCCCAAAATGATATATAGATTCAATGCATTCCCAATCAAAATTCTACCAGATATTTTTAAATGTGGATATCAGCAAGATAATTTTAAATGCAAAAGGATAAGAATAGCCAAGATCATCTTGAAAAAGAACAAAATCAAAGGCTATACATTACTAGAAATCAAGACTTAGTACAAAGTATAGTAATTCAGACAGTATAGTGCATAAGGAAACTAAAGGAGAATCAAAAGACAGATCTACACATATACATAGTCAGCTGATTTATGACAAAGGTGACACTGCACTGCAATATTGAAAGAACTGTCTTTTCAATAAATGGTGTTAGGCCAACCAAATATATATAAGGAAAAAATTATAAGTGATTCCTACTCTACTGGACGCACAATTCAGGTGGTTCATAGATCTAAAAATAAAAGGTTAAAAAATAATCTTCCCTCCAAAATAGGAGTATATTGTCACACTTTGGGGGTAGGTAAAGATAACAAGAAACAAAATGCACTAACCATAAAGGAAACGACCACATTAAAATTAAGAAATTATGTTCATCCAAAGACACCATTAAGAAAGTGAAAAAGGCAAACTATAAACTGGAAAAAGTTGTTTGTAAAGCATTGATCTCACAAAGGACATATGTAGACTATACCAAGTACTACAAAACCATAAAAAAAAGACAAACCATCCAAAGGAAAAATGGGCAACAGATACTTCACGATAGCCAATAAACACAGGAAAAGTGCCCAAACTTTGTTAGCTTCCAAAGGAGTGTAAATTAAAATTACAATGAGATATCACTACATACCCACCAAAATGGCTGATATTAAATAGAATGATACCATCAAACCCTGGTGAGGATATGAAGCAACATCAGACATTGCTGGTGCAAGCATGAAATGGCACAACCACTTCAGAAAATTGTTTTGTCACATCTACCACAGCTGAACATACCTTGTTTCCATTCCCAGGTATATATTTAACCCAGCATATCCATTCCCAGGTATTTATTTAACCCCAGGTAGAAAAGTATATTTATTTGCCCAAAATACATACAAGATGAATAGAAGCCAAAAATTGGAAGCAACTCTTGTCCATCAAAAGTAGGGATAAATGAACTTTGGTATATTCATGTGATGAAATACTCTACAGCAATGAAAATAAATGAACTGCAATTACACCACCACTGTGCCATAGCATGGGTACAACAAAACACATGCCATACGTAACTACTTATATAAAAGTCAACAACATAAAATTAATTGGAGGTAATAGGAATCAAGATAGTGATTTCTTTTGGCGGGTAGTAACAAGATGGGACAAAGGTGAATTTCTCATATGGTAATAATGTTCTTTTCCTTGAAATCATTGAAGATTACATGGATGTGCTCACTTTGTTCAAATATTCAATAATTTGTACACTTACAGTTGTGTATTTTAGTATGTTTTTTGCTTCAATGAATATTTAAAAATTACATGGTAATGAAAATAAGCTTCAGAAGAAAAGTTTCAGCTTTGTCTTTTCATGTTCATTACTGACTTGCTATACCAATATTGTTCCATAGCTTTGGGTTTATAATATTGACATCCTGGAGACTTGGGTCTTCAATTTCACTAATGGCAAAGGGAAGTTAAGAAATTCAGCTTATAAATGCTTCTACAATAACAACTCCAAATGAAAGTCACTAAAAAGCACAACAGAATGTTTATGTCTTAGATTTTTATGTGCTTGTACTTTTTTCCCCTAAAATCTCAAAAGTTATTATATTGAGAAGTAATTATCTTTTTGGGTCCTAGCTACATACTTATGAAGTGAGTAGGGGGTGATATTACCACTCCATCTCACAGGTGAGGCAGAATGAACCAAAAACACAGCCAAACCCATTTGGATTTTTCCTAAAAGAGGGGGACTGATTGATTCAGTACTTGTTTTGAGACCTGCCAACTCAAACATCAAATTTCTCCTTTGACCTAATCTACCAAACACAGACTCCTCTAGTCATTTTCAGAGACTAGTTTTCAGCATCTCCTTCAATGGAAAAGCCCATGAATATTTGTTCCAGACAAAACGCTTTGGATAGCTGTCCACATTTCTCTTCAGAACTATTTTTTCAAGGCTCCTTTAATTACATCAGATAGAGAGTCTGACTGATGTGCTAATCAGCATTCAACACCTTAGACTGCTTTACTCTCTCCCACCAGAAGGGCAGCTAAGTTTCCTTTAAAGAGAGAGGATGTAACCCCTGGCCCAGAATTCTGACAGCTGCATCAGTGGGAGAGAGAGGTAGACTGCTTCTTGTTCCCAAAGGAACTGAGGAATTATTATATCCATATTGAACCATCCATGCAGTGTGTGTATTTGAAAGTATTATCAATGCCTCAAAATATCGGGTGGGTGTCCTGATGATAGTACATCTCATCCTGCTCAGAATAAGAGTTAAGACATTTCTGGAATGACTGATGGGACCAATCTGCCTTACTTCACTAACATCACTTTAGTCTATCTGATTGCTTCAGGTTACTTTAGGAATTGATGTCTCCAGCGTGTAGTTAGGGTTAGGAGTGATCTACATGATTCTAGCTTCTAAAAATCTCTAGCTAGTCCCAAAAGAGTTTATAATGCCTTGACCTCAAGAAGGGGGCTCTCATTTGGTCTACAGACCAAATCATTAAAACGATCACTCATTGCCCCCAATTATAGACACCAAACCCTGAATGGAAATGTAATTTAGTTCAAGATCATAGCTGTCATGAAATCTAGGTTGGAAAATTTAAGCAAATTCACTTCTCCTAATTTCTAGTCCATTTCGTTCTTCCAGGTATTTTCTAAATTGTAAGATATTAGCAAAGAACATCAGTAGTAAGACATGAATTATGAGAGCATGCAAGCTCAGGGCTTGTGAACTTCTACCACCTGGTCTTCTTGGTTCCAGTTTCCCATGTGTAACTCTCTACTGTCCATGATATATATTCCCTAAGTAAACCTCTTTAAACCTCATGTGATTATATTCTTGGAAAAGCAATATCTTCTGTCATACTTTGAGAATCAGGTCCAAAATTCAGTTGAAGACGATGAACTGATTTCTGTCCTCCTTTGACTTTTGCCTATCATTGTTATCCCTATTTCTCGCATCTAGTTTTAGACCTATCAGCTATTCCACTCAACTGAAGGAAAATCTTTCTATGTACACACACACACACACACACACACACACACACACACACACTCAGAATTTTCCAGGATATAACTAGTTGGTTATAAGGAAATATTAAAAGAGATTAAATTTAACTATATATTCAGAACTATCCTTTGGAAATATTAGCATTCCACACAGGCCTATTATTTTAAGATGAGGAATAAAATGCTCATGAGAAGTCTTACCTAAAATTGGAATGGAACATCAAATTATTCTGCTCTTGGTTATCATGAGAGTTCAATTTTGTGAAAATGATTAGATTCTGGATTTGCCACTATAAAGAGAAAGGACTAGGACTAAGAATGAAGAAATCTTCCAGGTTTCAAGTTCTTATACTTTCAGTCTTTACTCATAAAAACTACTGCTGCAAATAATATTCATGAGCAACCAAACAGCACTATAGTCTTTCATCTCAGAATTGTTTTTACAACATCTCATTAGTGATAGAAACAGCTTTACATAGCAAAATATTTTTTGAAGAGCTATTATAACTGACATGAAGAATAAACTATTTATTAGTATTTTGATCCTGAATTTTTTTCATTTGAAAAGTTATTTCAAAGTCATTCAAGACCGATATAAAGGAATAGGAATAAATTGATTTTTGACACCCAAATTCCTTGTTGGTTTTCAAATGACTTCTCACTTACCTAGATATTGTGTGTTTCCTCATACTGTGGACCTTGAATACTGATTTTCATTTAAAAATGTTAAAGGGATAACATTCTGAATTATAAATAACATAAACTCTGTGGGTATTTGAAATTGAAGAGAGTTGAGAAGTGTTGCTTTTAGAAAGAGCAAAGAGGACAAGTGAACAATTTAAAAATGGAATGAATGGAATTTTAAAATGCAAATGAGTGAATCATATTTTCCACAGAAGCCAGATGTCCACTTGCTTCTATGTTACAAATCAGGATAAAGGCTTATTTGTAAGACAAGGTTTACACCATAAAAACAAAATGATGTTTTTAGAAAAACAGTCTATTGATCCATCTGGTTTCAACGTCTATGTAAGAAAAGAAGAAAAAAAGATGGCATTTTGGTTAACTTCACCTCAATTATCAAGATCAGAGTTGTTAATCTTCCTTCAAAAGGTCAATGAATATGCACTAAGTTGTACGCAAAATTTTCTTGAATGTGCTTCATGAGCATTTTCTGTGAATAGGAGCCACGCTTTTAAAAAGGGTTGAATTTCCAAAAAGGTTAAGAAGCACTGCTCTTCCAGCCCAAACATCTACATTTTAAAACCATATTGCTCGCAACTTCCTTTAGATAATGAACAAAAGATTCAAGTATGATGTGTTAAGAAAGTCAAAATCCTGCAAATAAAATTTTTGCTTGAAGTAGTCCAATTTGGTAAGTGCATTAGAAATTAACATCCTTGAGAAATGGGATGGAGTAGAAATGACAAAAGCACTTAATCATAAATTATTACTGGAAATATAATCATTTATCCTCAGAAATGATAATATTAAAAGTCATGGGGCCTCCCTGGTGGCACAGTGGTTGAGCGTCCGCCTGCTGATGCAGGGGACACGGGTTCGTGCCCCTGTCCGGGAAGATCCCACATGCCGCGGAGCGGCTGGGCCCGTGAGCCATGGCCGCTGAGCCTGCGCGTCCGGAGCCTGTGCTCCGCAACGGGAGAGGCCACAGCGGTGACAGGCCCGCGTACCAGAAAAAAAAAAAAAAAAAAAGTCACACACGCCAGGCAAAAGAAATGTTAAAATGATATTAATACTTTAAATATTTCTGCATTTATTTGGCTGAGGGCTTGGGTATTTGTAGTAACATGATCAGTTGTCCATATTTGATCCAGTTCACCAAGAAAATAAACAAACTGAGAATTGAGAAATTTACTGTTAACTATATAAAAACCATGTTGAGTCACTGAATTTAACAGTATCGTATCACTTGAAAATTTGTGAATGGGAGGGGCATAAGAAGAACAGAAATGTATGCATCCCACGGTCCTTAAAATCATCCAAAGTTGGCCAAAGTAAGTACTACAGATCCCATTCCTTGTCTTTTTTTTTTTTGCCGTATGCGGGCCTCTCACTGCTGTGGCCTCTCCCGTTGCGGAGCACAGGCTCCGGACGCGCAGGCTCAGCGGCCATGGCTCACGGGCCCAGCCGCTCCGCGGCACGTGGGATCCTCCTGGACCGGGGCACGAACCCGCGTCCCCGGCATCGGCAGGCGGACCCCCAACCACTGCGCCACCAGGGAAGCCCCCATTCCTTGTATTTTTATTTGACTGCTCTATTAGAAATTTCTACTTCAAATACCATCACCTTTATTTCATTTCTCTGTTTTTTAAAAGGTCTACACGGAACAGAGGGAATGGAGAATCATCAATTACCAAGAAAATGTAGGTTGAAGACAGCCAACACATTTCTCAGTAAGGCACCTTCATACCCGGACCCATATAATCCACCAGGGACTGTTACCTGATCAAAATTAAGCCTATTTTCCAATTCCTTTCACTAAATTTAGTTCAACCTTTTCCTTTATATGAACAGAACTTGTCTAACAAAATAAAAATTTTAAACAGGGGCAGGGGGAGGTTAGATAACACAACATGAATAATGTGCTATTTCTAAGGTTTTTTTTTTTTTTTTTTTTTTTGCGGGGGAGAAATGTTAGACCAATTCTTTTTTACCTTCTGTACTTAACAAATTATCAGAATCAGAGAAATATAATGCATTTAATACACGGCCATTCAGGGTAACATTTAATTTCTAAGGTTTCAAGGTAGCGATAGAAGCTACTTAAAAGAAGAAACCTGCGTTTGACCTAATCTTTCACAGTAACTAGGGCAGGCATTTTAAACAGGGAACAGAAGCTTGGTAAATGTTTCTCCCAGTAGGGTTGTAATATTTACTCACACAATAAACAAGAACTAACATTAATTCTCTATTAGCCTTTGTTGGTAAGGAGACAATCTTATTTGGTCTGGAAATAAACTTGAAATCATTTCTTGATCCTATTATTTTCTGAAAATCACCAAGCCATGTCATATGACTTGGACTCTGAAGGCAGGAAATCATCTAAGGCCTTGCTTCTTAACAGTGCCGTCTACAGACCAAGCGGTGAGTCTGTTCAAAATGCAAATTCTCCCGCCCACCCCAGGCCTACTAAATCAGTATCTTCAATTTAACAAGATCCCCAGGTAATTCATATGCAGATTAAATCTGAGAAGCACTGGTCTACATTAGCTGTTCTCAAAGTGTGATCCTCAACCAGTAGCATCAGCGTCATCTGTGGGTTTGTAAAACATGAAAATTCATCAGCCCAGCCCCAGGCCTACTACAGTTTTTAAACTAGTTCTCCAGGTTGTTCTTATGCGCATTATACTTTGAGAATCACTGGCCTAGCTCATTACATTCTGATTTTGTTTCAAATACTTTCTATGTACCAACCTCTCCTGCTACCTGTTCCTTGTTCACACCTGCTAAAAAGAGAATCCTTCTGACACACTGTATAATGGAAAGTAAAAGAAAAAAAAAAAGTCTGTATATTTAGCTGTTCTTGGAAAGCCCTAGAATCCTCTCAAATATTTAAAACAATTTGAGTGTAGGTTTCCCTGTTTGGGTTTGTTACACCAACATCACTCTTGTTATCTCAAAAGATATCATAAAATTCTCATAATAACCTTTATTCATGTTTACTTTTTCATGTGTACACACACACACACCACTCAAAAAATAGAGGTAATGAATGGGTAGGAAGTAGTCATGAAATTAATCACACATTTATATTTAGTAGTTACTGTTTTCTCCTTTCCTTCCTATGTAATAGAAGACAAGAAAGAAAACCTAGTATCAAAACAAATTAGTGGTAGCAGGACTTCACAATAGTGTATAGTTTTAAAGCCAAGAAAAAAAGAACGCTTTAAAGCCAAGGGTCTCCTGAACAGCACAAATTAACTCGGCCCTCCTGTGCAATCTTTGGTCTATCAGCAAGAAGTTCTATTTTCACCATCAATCTAGTTCAGTGTTCTCCTCCTCTAAGTAGTTTTCTTCTCTCTCTGAGGCAAAGTTAGGAGTGCCTCCTCTGACTTCCCAAAGGAGCACTGCCATGCATTTATCATATCCCTTGTTATACTGTGCTGTTAATTTTGGTTTATTGCTTCATTCATCAGACTACGAGTACTGTGAAGGTTTGGAACTTTGTCTTAGTGGTCTCTGAATAACTGATAGCAAGTATGGTCATGCCCTTTAGTCAATACTCAGTAAATATCTTTGAATGAACAAATGAGTATATGAAACTATTGTAGTAAATATATTCTTTATAGCATAAGAGCTCAGACAACAATAGAAACTTCAGGTATCAGAAATAATCTAAAAAAATCACGCATTCCTTCCTATACTACCAGTGTTTGAATCTTGTTTGCTTTGTACCCGTGTAAGCCCTGAACAGTGAAATGACTTGCTCAAATTTATATGGCATCATACTGAAAAACCAGAGAAATATCGTCTTGGTTTTTCCATTGTCCAACATTGCCACTTGAAAGACCATGAATGAACCTTCCAATTATGTGCTTTTGCACTTAAATAATTATGAAAATTACGTTACATTTCAACTGAACCATTGCCTTAGTTTTAGGAAAAAAAAATGATTTTCATTCTGTGCCATCATTTTTAAGCTTAGAAGTTCCCACTATTTGATACAGATTTTCCCCGATCTGTCTTAGGGTATCTACAAAATATTTCCAGATCCCATTTCATCTTAAAAGATGTCTTTCTTTTTCAGTACCTGTGCTTGAACCAGCTTAATGTTAAAGAAGTTGTGCACACACACACACCAAGGAGAGAGCAGACAACTTAACATTGCTTGGGAGGATTTCCTTTCCATGTTTTCATCCCAAACAAGAACATATAATGTTGGGTGACCTTCTGCTCCAGACTGCTCAGGCTATTGTACACTGGCTTCCTTTTCTTAGATGTAGCAAAGAATTCAAGCCTCAAATCTTTGAAGTGGAGCATCAGAAATTTACCATTTTGAAAATCCCAAAGATCTCTGGAGTCAGAGAATCACATCGTTAACAGTACCAAGCTTTCACCCCAAAATTACCTTCCTCCACACTTCAGCTTTCCAAATAGATTTTAGTTGTAGAAGGCTATTCAAGTGTCATATTTGAAGAAATGCAGATAAATAGAGATATAGGAAAAAAATGCGGTCACAATAAAGAAAAGAATGTATATATGAACTGGTCCTTAAGAATATAATTATTCATTAATTTGACTATACATTTATTTGGTTTCTTAGTGAGAACCTTTGTACAATTCTCTTGTATAGGTGATAAAGTCAGTTCGTGAAACACCATTCTTGGGAATGGGAAAATGTTGCAGAGCAAATATATTCAAAATGTGCTCATGGAGCTAAAAGAAATGCAGTGTGTGTGTGTGTGTGTGTGTGTGTGTGTGTGTGTGTGTGCTCACGTGCACTGCAAACTAAATATGTGATTTTGAGATCTTGCAAGGGAAAATATATTATTTCTGTATGTCTTCCCCAACTGCATATACTACAAAATGACTGCATAGATGTCATGTCAAAGTCATAATAATTTCTTAACCATGTGGAGGGAGAGAAAAAAAGTGGATATTGAAAGATGTCATAAACGTCAGTGCTAGAAAACATTGATTTATAGTAAATTCCCAGCAAAACAAGTCTGAAATAAACAGAGATTAATTTTAGAATTTAATTAGTTAAAATATCTAATTCATTCAGATCATGGCAAAGATAATTCCTAAAATAAGAGATCTAGAATATATAATCCTGTAAATCTTTGATTCCATGATATGTGTTAAGATTATTCAGTTTCTTGCTCAAAATGAAACAATGGCACTATAACAGAGGAAAACAAGTTTCTGTAACATTGTGAATGACACTGCCACTGCCATATCTTTTTTTTTTGCTGTAAATACAGATATTAACTTATTCTTGCTGGTTATAAAAATACTGTAAGAAGAAAAAAATTGAAAACACCCAGTAGATAACTAAAGAGCTTTATGTGCTAAATTCAGTTCGGGTTTAATTTGTGAACAGAAATCTTTTAATGTGTATTGGGTTAAGGATATGTGATCTGGTCACAAACAATGAATGGCCTGGGAGGTAAGAAACAGCTGTGAGCCTTAGAATAAAACGTAGAGAATTTTAAGGTCTTAAATTTATCACTGTTTATGATTTTATACTACTACTATAATCTACTTTAATAACAGCACATGATTTTCATTATTTTGTGAATTCTCAACCCCCTCCTCCAAAAAATCAGATTTCAGAAGTTCTCACACAGTCAAAACCCTCCAACATGAAATTTATAATCAAAGACTAAGCTCAGAAACACATCTAAATTCAGTTCAAGTAAAATATCTCAAATGTTCTCACCTATCGAATCACCCTATGTATTCATCCCTATGTATTATTTCTGCCATAAAAATTATCAGTGTGCTTTCAGAAAGGTTTTTACTTTTACAAAATTATTGAGATGTCTATCTGAAAATCAACGGTAGGTTTGGTGACATAATTATTCTAATTCTCAAAAGCCAGGCATTCATAAATGGGGAGCTATGACTCTTCCTGATGGTAAAGTTCAGGATCTGATAATTGGTACAATCAGAGAGAAATGGTTTCAAAGCTGCTGCAGCAGTATGCTTACCTAAATTGAAGCACAAGCTAGGTCCATGACGAGAAGCACTCATTTACATGTAAAAACTGAGAAATTATATTGCCCAGTAATCAACCTGCCTAGGCAGTTGTTAATAGATGTGTCTCTGCTCCATGCACTAAAAAGCAGAGCCAGGTAGGGTCTTACTTCTTCACCCTCCAAAGGATAAGTTACAAAACAAATCACAGAGAAGGGACTCAGAAAAACACAGGAGCCGTATCTTCAGCCCTGATAAGCTTATTATATGGTTGTGCAGTTATAAGAATTATATCAGGAAAGCCGTAACCTAAATAGACACTTCATTTCGGGGTAAAGAAATATACAGCCTATAATAAAAATACTTTTAAAGCTAATGTTAGTTTTCTGACTTCAAAGTTCATGAAAGAGATTACAAATAACATGCACTTTTTTAACATGCACATTCTATGGCTCTTAAAAATATTATATAGAGTGTACAGTGTATTTATTCAGTTATTGCTTACAGCAGGATAAATACTGTCTTTTTTTTCTATATTTCTACTACTTACAACAAGAACCCTATGTAACCCCCCTTCACTATATTTGTTTTATTAAAGATTTTGGAAGGATATCATAGCTATATTTACATATGTACAATTTGAGGTGCATGGGAAAAAGCAAGTAATCAAGAGGTTCAATTTGGTGTCTTAAGAATTGTCCTCTATTCTTATTATCCTGCGATTGTGTTCAGAGTTTGAGAGTTTAAAAGGGGAAAAAAAAAAAAAAACAACTCATACTAACGATCACCATTTTTCCTGTAATCAAGTTCATACTTCTTTTCATATTCTTTCACTGGATTGCTTTTCTCTGTTTATTGTTGTTGCTAAACAAGGTGAGAGTTTAGGCGATATTTTTCAATGATGATTTCTTTTGCAATAACAAAATCTTAAATGCAGTCTCTCTTTTCCTCCTGCTATGTGCCATCAAGTTCATCTTTGTATGAGAGGCACAAACTAAAATGAGTAAATTGCCCTTAGTAGGTAGTACTCTTTTTCAGACACTAGGAAGTAAATTGTCAAAGAGTTACACAGGGTTTTAGCTGCGTGGTTCCCATTGACGTTAATGGGAGTTGCAAAGAAAACACCCCACGCAAAGCTTAGAAAAGTAGGGGTTAGTTTTCTTTATGGTCTCCACTGTATTTTGTACCCTCCAGCCTCGAACATTCTCTCTTCACATGCCTCTCTGTTCTCCCTTTTCTTTGTACCTTACCCCTAAAAGGATATAAATCTTGGGCCTTTTCATTTAACCATGGGCAAACGCAGCTAGTCAACATACTCCACCCCAACACCATTTCCAAGTCTCACAATTAAACATCTCTTTCTTCAACCTCCACAACCACAAACCATCCTTTACTATCCAGTTTATGTGGATAGCTAGAGGAAATACATGTTTAAGGAATATTGCTATAATATTAGCTGGATAGTTTTGAAACTTGTACTGTATTTCAAATGATATCAAAATTGCCTAAATAATATTCTCTCCTACTTCTTAAAAATGACTGTTAGTGTTATCACTTTCACTATTATATAACTTTTAGTAGTTTTAGAATTTCCTGGTTCCCATAGAGCACAAATGTACAAGCCACTGGGAAATTCACCAGGCATTGCAAGGCAGTTATCATAGCCACTTAAGCAGCAGTTAAGTGTTTCACAGGACAACTAGTGAACAACATAATAGATACCATGATGTTAGATCCTGGCAGAATGGGTACAAGCTTCCATCATGTCTAGGGAATGAAGGACACCCTTGTCTGTGTAATGGAGACAGCAATACCACAATTGCCTGATGTCACTCTTATATAATACATCACAACACATACACACACACACACACCCTATGAGACTGTTCTAATTCTCTAGTAAGTTTTGATTGTGGAGAGAGCCAAACTAGGCTAGCTTTGAGCTAGATTTTTATGAGTGTTTGGTTCTGTATAGAATGCACAAAAGGCCCAATCTTCGTGCCTACCACTTTTTTTCATTACTGTGGCATTAATTACAAAGCAAGATGCCAAGTAATTGGCAAGGGGAACACTACTTGCTTATTTATCAGATACCTTTATCCTATGCCCCTGGCTTCTCTCCTTTACTGCACTTTTATAATAGATTACCAGGGTAGCAATGTAAAGAGTAAAGGGTCTTTCCTTTGCACATTTATAACCCAACTTACCTTGAATTCTTTGTCCTATTTCAAATCATACCAGCAAGAAAGGATTTGCACTCAGCGACATATTAATCAACACGCCATATACAAACACATAAAGGCTAAAAGCAAAGAGTATGTTCTGCTAAAAGCAAATGGTTTACTACCAAAAATCTTGCCAGTTCATTCTTGCACCTATGGACTCATTATTTCTATGAAACACTGTGGGAGTATGCCATAAAATACCAGACCAATCAAGCAAACATCCTGAAATCTTCTCACTACACAGGGTACCTCAAAAACATACCAGAACATACTTTTCCCAATTTGTTGTCTTAATTGCCCCCAGTTATTATCAATTACCACTGTTCTATCTCTATGTTGATCATGACAAAAGATATGTTTTTCATAAAATAACACATTAGGACATAATAACGAGAACCTTGGTTCCCATCTTCCCTGTTGCCGAATAGCACGTCTCGTGCTGTACAGGCACAGTTGGCTGTCCAAGGACCCTGATGCCAAATTGCGGAGGATATTCTTGTCGCAGTGACAAATTGCTTGCTGGTGGGCTGTGCAGAGTGTTGTTCTGGCAGCATCAGAGTTGTCTACGTGTCTGTCACTTGGTTAGGCTGCTTCAATGCTAGGTGATTTCACCCCCACCGACACCCCCTTTCCACTTCCCTCAATGCATTTTTCAGACTTACCTTTGCTTCCCAGTGAATGGGGGCTTTAACATTTACTTGACAATGAGCCTATGGAAATGCCTCCGGAGCTCTCCGTACAGGTATCTGAGGGTGAGAGAAGGATTTTTTTTTTTCACAGTGCCATACTTGTTTTCCATACAAACCTACAGGCTGCCATTACAGCCACCCACATCCCGGTTGGCAACGCACTTAGGCAGCGAGAGCCTTAATGAATCCAGACAAAACTGCACAGCATTCCTGACACACAGGAAAATCATGCATTTTAATGGTATTGCAGGGTAATTTATTTCTTTAGTCTATGAAATGTTGACGGTCAATGTTATTTGATAACATTTCAGCAAAGAGATCATTCTGCTTTTGATCTGATGCTTATTTTTAAAAATCTTTTTAGATTTCTTTTATAAGTTTCTAATATTAAGTCTATTTCTTCAGTGAGGATCTGCTTTAAAAAAAAAGGCAGCAATGTAAACGAGTAGACAATATTCGGTAAACAAATTAGCTTGTAAACATACTGCAGGAAATCCCAACAGTGTCTGTTGACTACCTATGAAAGTATATAATTTAATGCCTCCAGATAATGTGTGGGTAAAGTCTAACCAGCTGACATTTTGAGATAAATAATAAATAATACTCCTATTTCATTACTGAGTTTATAATTAACTATAAATGTAAAGGTATCTTAAAAACTATAACTACTGGAGATACAGTACTTAAGATTGTTTTGTGAAACTGAAAAGGATAATGTGATGAATACAAAAGATGTAGGAGGCCTTTTTTTATTCTATGGAATGACAGTAGATTTTTTTTTTTCCATGAAACATATTCTGCAGCACTGGTGTATTATTTAAGACTCAAGGATGTATAAAAGAAGCTAATGGGTTTTTCACAAAGGATAATATACAATGGAATAATTCTAAAAGGAAATGATCAGGCTTTTAATCTTGTGGGGGGAAAAATGTTTGTTTTTGCTCCTCTCATATATGAATGTATGTTAGTTTTATTGTTAAACTATAGCCTTGAATTTAGTGGACTGTAACATTCTTCTAAATATGTTAATGTAAAGATATTAGATCAGATTTGTTTTCAAAGAAATAGATGGATGGATGGATAGATGGATATTCACTTACACTAATTAGAAGTAGTAATAATAAAGCTGTAAGTAGCAGAACTTGGAGAAAGACTAAAAGATATTTTAACTGTTTCTACTCTCAAGACACAAAGGTAAAGATTTCAGCCCAAAGTGAGGCTTAGTTTGTTTCCTGAGTGCTGCTAGGACTTAAGTCAGCCCTCTGGACTACATGGGTATTTCCAAACTAAACTTATCAAATTATCTTTCCCAGACACTTTTGTGTTTTGTTTTATTCTCCAAAACCTGGCAGCACAAATGTTCTAGCTTTCATCACTTAGGAGCATCCTGTGTGAGGCTATTGATCCTAAAATGGCAAGGGTTTTTCTAAGAAGGCTGCTTGTTGGTTCTGCACTGTTGTCACTGAAGTGGTTAAAGCTTTGTTTGTTTGTTTTGTTCTGAATGGCTCTTAATGGATTAAGCTTTAAGCTTTCACCAAAGCAGTAACTGATTGTAAAAGTAGCAAGAAATAAACTAACCACAGGGTGCGTGCGTGTGTATGTGTATGTGCTGCCAGAGCAGAGCAGATTATGATCTTTAAATTCTAAAACTGAGCTAGTGTAAATATACGTGAAATATTTCTCACTATATATCTTTAATAAATCTATCCACTGTAAATTGCCATAAATTATGTTAACCGATACCTACAATAGCTTAACTCTATTTAATCAAGAATAATTGAATTAAACTATATAATGACCCACAGCTATTGAGATGGATAATATTAATTACAGTTGCAGGATCACATTTCACTATGAAATTAACATGCCATTGTGTTTTGATCCTAGAACTGCTTTTCATAATTTTACCAATAATATTCAAAATGGTGATTCCAAGCTACATAAACCTTTAAAACTACCACTAGGACTTTAAATATTACATGCACTTGTCTTCATAATATTATGCTGTGGTTCTGGACTCATATAATTAGGTTTCGGTTTGAGTGTGATATTAAGTAGAGGATTAATAACCTGACAAGTAAAGAACCACCCATGTTTGGAGAAACAGATAGAAATGCATGAACTTCTAAGACTATTTTCTACAGTGCCAGCTCCTCTCTAAGAGAAGGTCCTTATGCAAGGTCTCATTACCAATGCAGGGTGATTCCAGGTGCTGAATACTCAACTCAAAAAAAATGACATTACATTGTACAACTCTATTAACAGATGCAACGAACAAAACACTACAGACTGTGTTCAAGTCATCCTACAGCTCTCCAAGCATGGCATACAGGGCTTCTCTTGAGCACCCCCTAGCCACTAGTAATAGAAAATTGATTCCCTCTGGCGGAGCTCTTGGATTTGCTGAAGAATTGATACTTTTTCCCAATAGGCAAATCATGAAAGTCTAGAAGAAATGGACTAAAATAAAATGGCCTCTACCTCAACTTCAAAAAACCCAAGATTCATTGGTCAAAGTCTACAGATAGTCCTTCGGCAAATCTTCAACACGACTGTTCCAGAGAATTATAATACCGCATCTGGGCCTATCTGAATGTCATACTTGGAATACTGCATTTTGGAAGTATACCATATTAGAATTAGGATACTTTGAACATGGAATTAAAAGCCCTCAATTATACTTCTGGATTCTCTTGGACATGGATATTGTATTTCATACTTGTCCACGCAAGTGCAGATGAACTGTTTGTTTTACTTCTTAGAATATAAGCTCAATTCACTAAATCTCATATATTTATGAGGTCCTTTAACAGAAAAAAAAATCCTTCTCTTTCTCACAGATATCGTGCACAAAAGATCTGAAACCTTCAAGGAAGTTTCTAATTTGTCTCCCACTTGTAATAAATGCAATCAATTGAACTGAAAGGGGGACTATATTAAAGGAAATGCATAGGCTTCAAAGTGAGAGTGCATTTATCGTATGGAGAGAATGATCGATTCTGCTATAATGCCCTCGCATGCAGTCTTTGTAATTTTCAAAATTCCATTCAAAGTGCTGATATTCTGATGACAGAACTGACTGCCACTATAACTCCAGAGCCTAGCATTAAGAGAAGGGATTTCAATGAGTGCAATAAGAAAGAAGGCAATTTTTCCCCTTGGCATGTAATATTCTAAAATTAAGGTGGGGAAAGTGTTACAAAACCTAGATGAATACTCTTAGTGACTGACTAATTTGCTAATTGTGTGACACCCAAAAAGCCAAATGTAGTTAATATTTATGTAAGAAAAGATGATACCTTTATAAAAAGCAAGGCCACTGTGTCATAATCCTTTCCTGAGGCATTGTACCAAAATAATAAGGGCAGGGGGTTATAAAGGAGAAGAGTATTCACCCTCTTTCTTTCCTTTTTAAAATTTGGTATGCCTCTAATTGACCTAATGCACATTTTTCATAACGCCTTGTAAAAAGCAAAACAAACAAGCTGTGTATACAGAGGCTCCAGGGGTCCTTTTGGTTGTGCCTATTTTTCTTACCTAATTTTCCAATATTCCCTCATTTCACTTTGACTATTACTGTTTCATCTTCCCTACTCATACCACCCTGGTCCACATTCTCTTGCATGAACCCTCAAGTCTCCTAGTCTTCTCTTGTCACTCCTTTGCCATAAAGAGAGAACGAGGGGCACTGGGGCATGACATGGCCCATGACACACCCCTAATCTTCTTCCCCCTGTTTACACCACCACCTGCAAATGAGGAGGAAACTTTCCAGAGTTTGAATGAAAGCCTTTGGCCTCTGCTATAGACAGGGATGCACAATACGGAAACAGTGTTTGTTAACCAGGCTGAACCATTAAAAAGATCACACACGACAGGGTAGCTTTAGAAACTCTGAGGAATTTAGGCCATACCAAGTTAACTAAATGGGAAGCCAATAAATCAGGTGAACTTTCCTGACCACCTGCCCCCGCCAACATCCAAAAGCCCAACATTATATAGGATCTTTAAGAACTGGGCCATGAAGACTTTTTTTTTTTTTTTAGTTTCATGAGGATGAAAGAGTACTTGGCACATTCGCAATACTCCATCTGAGAGCAGAAACATGTTTGCATTTTGGAAAGAAAGCACAAAAACATCCAGGATTGATTGTTGATAAATTGATTTCAATAGTGTTTGGGTTTTAAATATTACATTAGAAAGATGAAGCACAATTTTGATGTATTAAAAAAAATGATTCCGCAAGTTTTCATTGCATTCTTACTCCAGATAGAAAGAGGAACACAATTGGAAACATGGAAGAATTAGGTTAAACACAAAGTATGTTCCAAATCTAATATACTGAGGGTTCCCCTTTACACAGTATAGCTCTTACAGAAGAGCTTGGGTAAAGGTGAAAGGTTTATAAAATGTATCTGATTCAGGGATCATAAAAATAAGGTGCACGTGTAAGTAGCTTTAAAAAATACCCTTTGCAATAAGAACCTTCCTTTCACTAATGGAAACTATGAAATACTGTGGGGAAGGAATTTCAAATGAGATATTTATTTGTGTGTTTACTGCAGGCTTTGCCTTCTCATTTTATCCTCAACATTTTGAATAAAAATGCTTACCTCCCTCCCTGGGGTTCTAAGGGCTTGCCCCTTTATATCTATGTATATTTAGAATATTTGAAGTACTAGAAATATATTAGCATTTCCAAATATCTCAGCAGTAAGACTACTTCTTTGTATTTGTCAGTGTATGTGTGTGGATATACCACTTACTTAATGATTACAATCTACCATTATGTTTAATCAAGAGTACATTTTTCATATATTAACTTTAATAGAAGGTACCTTTTTATTATAATAATCCAGGATAGATAGGTAGACAAAAGAGAGATCATCTAAATGGATATAAATCTAAATATAGATACAGATACAGTGATTGAAATTTAGTAGAAGTCAAGGGCATCAATTTTGGCATGAAATTATTTTCTGCCCTTACGTGAATGTTTCCAGGCCTTATTTCCCTTTAGATAAACTTCATGTAATGATTGTCATCTATTTTTTTAAGTAATTATGAACCATAGATATCATGGTTCTTCATGGTTGAAAAGGGACTTAAAACACCAACTTTCAGCATAAATGGATGGCCAAAATTTCCTCAAGAAGCAGGAAATTGTCAAGAGATAGGAAATAAACATGCAATGGCAGTCCAGACCCTGGGTTCTGAATTCCTTCAGAAGAAATTTTCAATCTCACTTGTATCTCTTTTGAGTACTTCCCTATTTCTGCCCTAGTTCCAGTGGTACCAGAGCATTGCTCAGCACCATAGACGCTCAGCAATATGGGTGCTGACTGACTCCCTGTTCTTAAAGGGGAAATCATTTTTAGCCTAGGTTATTATTTTTTCCTTGAAGAGCCACAATCTCTAACTGTCATTTTGGGAGACTCCAATTCATTCTGAAGTATAACATACACACACATACGCAAATCATTTAAGCTCTAACTTCAAAAATAAATGCTGAGCCATCTCTCAATACCGCCCACCTACCCTACCCCATATACACTGCCCTCCTACTTTTTTCCAGAAGGACTGTGAGTGATGGAAAGAATAAGGAAAACATATTTTGAAATCAAACAAAAAAATGTATTACGGCCCCTTAAAATAAATCACTGTCATAGATGGCAATGAGACTAATGCAAATGAATGATGGCCGTGGTCAGAGGATTTCTTTCTGCTAGATAGTTTCGCACACACAAAACATCAACTGGAGTTGGGAGCGTGGAGAGATTAGCAGAGCACCATATTTGAAGCATCTACTGTGTGTCAGGCCCCAGACATAAATTAATCAGGATAGAAAGTTGTACAAAGTCTGAGAGAAGTAGACTTTTTTGGTCTACATGTTCTATATAAGTTGCTTTAATCCATTTAAAGTTAAGACATCTCCAATAATACGATGTTAGGCATTTTGTCTATTTGACTTTGATAATGTACTTAGAAAAGAATGCCTGGCACATAAGAGAAACTTAAATATTTGTTGAATGAGTGAATGGTTATACGTACTTTTCAAAGGCGAAATAAATCCTCTGCCACTTCTAATGTATTTGGAAAGACATCAATAAATGGCTATTGTAAGGAAGATTGCAGATGCTAGTTAAGATAATCTGTGTAGTAGTTTATTTATTCTGCTATAGAATTTTTGTTCAGAACCCTTGGGGGAAAACTTTTGTGATGACTTCCAGGCTGGCAGTCAATG